>NC_057798.1:805860500-806084462 GCF_018294505.1 Triticum aestivum
GTAGTCCCTGTTTCGAGTTGCAAATATTAGCAACAGAACCAGTATCAAATACCCAGGTGCTACTGCGAGCTCTAGTAAGGTACACATCAATAACATGTATATCACATATACCTTTGTTCACCTTGCCATCCTTCTTATCCGCCAAATACTTGGGGCAGTTCCGCTTCCAGTGACCAGTCTGCTTGCAGTAGAAGCACTCAGTTTCAGGCTTAGGTCCAGACTTGGGTTTCTTCTCTTGAGCAGCAACTTGTTTGCTGTTCTTCTTGAAGTTCCCCTTCTTCTTCCCTTTGCCCTTTTTCTTGAAACTAGTGGTCTTGTTAACCATCAACACTTGATGCTCCTTCTTGATTTCTACCTCCGCAGCCTTTAGCATTGCGAAGAGCTCGGGAATCGTCTTATCCATCCCTTGCATATTATAGTTCATCACGAAGCTCTTGTAGCTTGGTGGAAGTGATTGGAGAATTCTGTCAATGACGCTATCATCCGGAAGAGTAACTCCCAGTTGAATCAAGTGATTACAATACCCAGACATCTTGAGTATGTGCTCACTGACAGAACTATTCTCCTCCATCTTGCAGCTATAGAACTTATTGGAGACTTCATATCTCTCAATCCGGGCATTCTTCTGGAATATTAACTTCAACTCCTGGAACATCTCATATGCTCCATGACGTTCAAAACGTCGTTGAAGTCCCGGTTCTAAGCCGTAAAGCATGGCACATTGAACTATCGAGTAGTCATCAGCTTTGCTCTGCCAGACGTTCTTAACGTCGTCAGTTGCATCAGCAGCAGGCCTGGCACCCAGCGGTGCTTCCAGGACGTAATTTTTCTGTGCAGCAATGAGGATAATCCTCAAGTTACGGACCCAGTCCGCGTAGTTGCTACCATCATCTTTCAACTTAGCTTTCTCAAGGAACGCATTAAAATTCAACGGAACAACAGCACGGGCCATCTATCTACAATCAACATAGACAAGCAAGATACTATCAGGTACTAAGTTCATGATAAATTTAAGTTCAATTAATCATATTACTAAAGAACTCCCACTTAGACAGACATCTCTCTAGTCATCTAAGTGATCACGTGATCCAAATCAACTAAACCATAACCGATCATCACGTGAGATGGAGTAGTTTTCAATGGTGAACATCTTATGTTGATCATATCTACTATATGATTCACGCTCGACCTTTCGGTCTCCGTGTTCCGAGGCCATATCTGCATATGCTAGGCTCGTCAAGTTTAACCTGAGTATTCTGCGTGTGCAAAACTGGCTTGCACCCGTTGTAGATGGACGTAGAGCTTATCACACCCGATCATCACGTGGTGTCTGGGCACGACGAACTTTGGCAACGGTGCATACTCAGGGAGAACACTTCTTGATAATTTTAGTGAGAGATCATCTTAAAATGCTACCGTCAATCAAAGCAAGATAAGATGCATAAAGGATAAACATCACATGCAATCAATATAAGTGATATGATATGGCCATCATCATCTTGTGCTTGTGATCTCCATCTCCGAAGCACCATCATGATCACCATCGTCACCGGCGCGACACCTTGATCTCCATCGTAGCATCGTTGTCGTTTATGCTATCTATTGCTTCTACGACTATCGCTACCGCTTAATGATAAAGTAAAGCAATTACAGGGCGTTTGCATTTCATACAATAAAGCGACAACCATATGGCTCCTGCCAGTTGCCGATAACTTCGGTTACAAAACATGATCATCTCATACAATAAAATATAGCATCATGTCTTGGCCATATCACATCACAACATGCCCTGCAAAAACAAGTTAGACGTCCTCTACTTTGTTGTTGCAAGTTTTACGTGGCTGCTACGGGCTTAAGCAAGAACCAATCTCACCTACGCATCAAAACCACAACGATAGTTTGTCAAGTTGATGCTATTTTAACCTTCACAAGGACCGGGCGTAGCCACACTCGGTTCAACTAAAGTTGGAGAAACTGACACCCGCTAGTCACCTGTGTCCAAAGCACGGCGGTAAAACCAGTCTCGCGTAAGCGTACGCGTAATGTCGGTCCGGGCCACTTCATCCAACAATACCGCCGAACCAAAGTATGACATGCTGGTAAGCAGTATGACTTATATCGCCCACAACTCACTTGTGTTCTACTCGTGCATATAACATCAAACCATAAAAACCTAGGCTCGGATGCCACTGTTGGGGAACGTAGTAATTTCAAAAAATTTCCTACGCACACGCAAGATCATGGTGATGCATAGCAACAAGAGGGGAGAGTGTTGTCTACGTACCCTCGTAGACCGAAGCGGAAGCGTTGACACAACGTAGAGGAAGTAGTCGTACGTCCTCCCGGTCCAACCGATCCAAGCACTGTTACTCCGGCACCTCCGAGTTCTTGACACACGTACAGCTCGATGACACACCCCGATCTCCGATCCAGCAGAGGCGCGGGGAGGAGTTCCGTCAGCACGACAGCGTGGTGATGATCTTGATGTTCTCCTGTCGCAGGGCTTCGCCTAAGCACCGCTACAATATGACCGAGGTGTAATATCGTGGAGGGGGGCACCGCACACGGCTAAGGAACGATCTCAATGATCAACTTGTGTGTCTAGGGTGCCCCCTGCCCCCGTATATAAAGGAGGGAGGGAGGAGGAGGCCGGCCTAGGGAGGAGGCGCGCCATAGGGGGGGCAAACCTACTCCAAGTAGGTTTGGCCCCCCTTTCCTATTAGGAGTAGGAGAAGGAAGGAAGAGGGGGGAGGAGAGAAGGAAAGGGGGGGCCGACCCCCCTCCCAATTCGGATTGGGCTTGGGGGGTCCGCGCCCCCTCCCTTGCTCCTTCTTCCTCCCTTCCACTAAGGCCCAATAAGGCCCATATACTTACCGGGGGGGTTCCGGTAACCTCCCGGAACTCCGGTATATTCCCAATCTCACCCGGAACCATTCCGGTGTCCAAATATATCCGTCCAATATATCAATCTTTATGTCTCGACCATTTCGAGACTCCTCGTCATGTCCGTGATCACATCCGGGACTCCGAACAACCTTCGGTACATCAAAATACATAAACTCATAATGAAACTGTCATCGAAACTTTAAGCGTGCGGACCCTACAGTTCGAGAACAATGTAGACATGACCGAAACACGTCTCCGGTCAATAACCAATAGCGGGACCTGGATGCCCATATTGGTTCCTACATATTCTACGAAGATCTTTATCGGTCAAACCGCATAACAACATACGTTGTTCCCTTTGTCATCGATATGTTACTTGTCCGAGATTCGATCGTCGGTATCCAATACCTAGTTCAATCTCGTTACCAACAAGTCTCTTTACTCGTTCTGTAATACATTATCTCGCAACTAACTCATTAGTTGAAATGCTTGCAAGGCTTAAGTGATGTGTATTACCGAGAGGGCCCAGAGATACCTCTCCGACATTCGGAGTGACAAATCCTAATCTCGAAATACGCCAACTCAACAAGTACCTTTGGAGACACCTGTAGAGCACCTTTATAATCACCCAGTTATGTTGTGACGTTTGGTAGCACACAAAGTGTTCCTCCGGTAAACGGGAGTTGCATAATCTCATAGTTATAGGAACATGTATAAGGCATGAAGAAAGCAATAGCAACATACTAAACGATCGCGTGCTAAGCTAACGGAATGGGTCATGTCAATCAGATCATTCAACTAATGATGTGACCTTGTTAATCAAATAACAACTCCTTGTTCATGGTTAGGAAACATAACCATCTTTGATTAACAAGCTAGTCAAGTAGAGGCATACTAGTGACACCCTGTTTGTCTATATATTCACACATGTATTATGTTTCCGGTTGATATAATTCTAGCATGAATAATAAACATTTATCATGATATGAGGAAATAAATAATAACTTTATTATTGCCTCTAGGGCATATTTCCTTCAAGACCTGAGGTCCCAACCTGGACGCCTGCCGGGTATGGGCACCCACCAGTCCGGCGTGCTCCTCAACCAGGCCACCTGCCGGGTATGAGGCCGCCATAACCACCTACCACATATCCATCTTCAGAGCTGTACTGTTGCAACGGCCTTGCCCGGTCTCGCTGCCGCCGACGCCACCACGACGCTAGACAGCGTCGACCTCCTGCACGTGTCCGTCACCACACATCTGACGCCAAGCCTCCGCTGCTCCATGCCGCCAAGAGCCTCCGCCAAGAATATGTAGAAAGAAACACCGCTCCACCAAAAGGGAGGCAACACACCCCCACCCCTCACCTGCAGACCCTTCCATCCGAATCCCAATGTCCTTGGCGTCGCCTCCAGGAAGGTTATGGTGCACAGGGCGCCGCCGACGCCCGATCCGCATCGGATCTTGGGCTTTCACCCGGACATGGGTCGGAGATGGGAGAGATGGTGCCCTCAGCAGCGCCCCCAAGGAGGAAAGCGGCGCCAAAAATCGGCGTCGCCGCTGCCGGCCAGCCAAGGCAGCCAAGGTTTCCCCCGGACACCGATCTGCTCCACCAGAACACACCGGAGGTGGATCCGGCAAGATCCAAACCGAACCGGGGACTGAGAAGGGGTGCATGGAAGGGAAGGGGGCAATACCTCCAGATCTGGCACGCCTGCGGCTCGCCGTCCTCACGGCCGAACCCTCAAGCACGCCGCACACCACTCCAGCAGGGCCGCCGCCCCTGGATCCGATGGCCTCCGCGAAGAACGAAGTGCCGAAGACCCCGCCGCCACCTTCCCCGGCGCCTGCGCGGGCTTTCCCGACGGTCGTCTCTGGTGGCGGCGAGGAGGGTGGGGGAAGGTGGGGGGAGGCGGCGGCGGAAACCCTAGACTCCCCCGAGTCGCCCTAGGGGCCACGCGAGGGACGGGACGAGGAGATGGCCCTAAAAAAATGGTGTCCAAAAGAGCACGACCACTACCACTACAGTGCAGTTTACTTGAAAGTCCATGGCAATGTCGATCAAGTGGAGTACTTTTGAATCGCTGGTGGTTAATCTGTGATGTACTGCCATGGTAATCACAATAAGTAACCTGCCATTAATTAACTACCTAAGCTGCTATGGTCATGAATCGAGCTAGGCAAACCGAAGTTAATTGTGGTGACATAATTAACCTAGCCCGATCTATCTGATCTTCATGGGCCCGTGGATCACATCATACAGAAAGCTAGTTGATCGGTGAGCCACATGGAAGCCAGGCTTAGCTTGAATTAGGCCGGCACTTTCACTTGGGTAAAGGAAACTAGAAGTGGCCAGCATGATGGGCACACATGCATGTGTGGCACCATGCGGTGATGCCCATGCTGGTCGATTTGAGATCCAATCCTGATAATATAAGATATACACTCCAGATTTGTCTCTTCCTTCGTTTCCTGTGGTGCTAATTAAGCTGGCCAGACATCTGCTAATTATCGTGGCTTAGTTCCTTGGTTAAACTAGAAAAGTTGTTGTGGTGCCCCCCAGGTCCCAACATTCACTAACCAGTCCAAATTACCCATTGGGGCTCCTTTGCTTCAAGGATTTTCATAGGAATTTTAGAGGGTTAGAATCCTTAGGACTTTTTTTCTATGTTGGTTGTTTGATTCATAGAATTGAATCATATAGGAATTTTTCCTAAGGATTTCTTTGTACTGCTTCCCATATAATTTCTAGCCTCCATTCAGACCTCTTTGAAAGAATCTTTTGATTTTCCTATGGTGCAATTAAACAACCCAAAATCATGATTCTTTTCAACATGTCACCCGGGTGGGTGGGTGGGGGGGGGGGGGGGGGGGGGGGGGTATCCACACCTTCCAAAATCATGTATTGTTGAGATGAGCATGACATTCCAATCCTATGCTTTTCATATTTCCGTGTTTTGAAAATCTTGTGAATCAAAGAGGCCCTTGGTGTGGTTGGCATGCCCAAATTGACCTTGCAAATAAAACCACTGATTGGTCCCAGATCCCGTGTGGGTCGATGCAGGCTGGGTCCAGGTGGAACAAAAGAAGCTTCAGGCGCAGGTAGCTCCTGGTGGATGGACAGATCAATTGGCTAGCTAGCCATAGGTTTAGCTAGGTTACATAACCAGGAGGAGCTATCTGAACCTGACGGTGCAACCTAGGATATCTACAATGGCCTAAAGTTGTTCCTCATCCATATTAATGGGAATCAACTCACTCTTGTTATAGTTGTTTTTCATCCCAGAAACCTGCTCAAAGCAAGAAAGGACCATCTTCAGGTTTTCAGAGTCTAAACAATAATTGGATCGACCTTATTATCAAATGTTTTGATTCCAATAAAAAATCATTTTATTATGTCAAGCTATTTTTGTGCATCATTACCTTTGAGGATTAGTCGTGGCCTTCTAGAGTCCACCAAGAGTTTGCGACATACGGCAAGTACATTGCGATTAGAAGAGGAGGGATGTGACACGACTTTGCAATCTGGTGTATATGATCAGACTATCAAAGATTTGTAAAGACTACCGTGCATCTGAATGCATCATTTCTTTACAACATCGGATTTGTTTGAATGAATGAAACACTTCAAATAGTATTTCTTTATCGAAAATTCAGATCTTGTATTTTGGGTCAGAAAATCTGGAACTTTTTTCACATATAGTAGTTCTAAAGTTTTGTTGACCTACAAAGTTTGAAGTCCATTTGTTTTTTTACATGTTAGAGAGACAAGAGGAGAGAAAAATATATGTAGTAAGTTAGTTGGTTGGCATGGATCTCAAAGCAGTATTGGACAACACAGATAATGGGTGCAGTGCACCAGGTTTAGAAAAACGAGCATCCTGGCTGGGATTCTACAAATTAATATTTACTTGAAACTCCAAAGGCTGTGTCGATAGTGTATAATTCTTAATGCAGATGGTTAATTTGTTATGTAATGTACGGTAATCATAATAAGTTGTGCGGATTCATTAAGCAAAGCTGTTATGGTCAAGTCCATTGACAGCGGATGCTTGACATTTAGGTTAAAATAGGGAATTAAGAAAGAAACAAAAGGCCATGTTTATAGGTTTTTGCACATGGGCAGATGAGTGCACTAATCTTGGATGTGAAGCTATTTGTCAAAGGGTAGTCAGTTACCTCGAGGCAGAAGTGATGGAGGCCTAACTTGATGTGATCATGGACTGATCTCATCCTAAATAAAGCTAGTCGATCAGGCACGTGGAAACTTATCAAGCTAAGGTAGAAATGGGTGAGCACTTTCACTTGTGTAAGGGAAACGAAAAGTAGACATGATGGGCATGCACATATAAATCTTGTGTGGTGCCATTCTCATGCATACGGATAGTAGACTGTGTATGATTCTCCTTCCCTGGCTAGTACTCCCTCCGTTCCTAAATATTTGTCTTGGATTTGTCTAGATACCGATGTATCTAGACTCATTTTAGTGCTAGATACATCCATATCTAGACAAATCTAAGACAAGTAGTTCGAAACGGAGGGAGTATATCAGTGGGCCACAAGATTGATTTATGTCCACATCAAAACATCATATACGTCACGGAGGAAAATGAGGCCTACCACCTGTATTAATTAACTTAACCGAACAAATCCCGGTGGGTAAATGGTGACGCAGAGTAAGGTCTGACTGCATCAGCATCAGTTGATCGAGGAGATGCATGATTAACGCATTGATTGGAGCGCACCTTGAATCTCAAGATTTTTCTAAAAAGATTATCTCAACGGAGAAACTGGTTAAGACTGACTTTGTTAGTACTATTTTATAGTGAAGCTCGTACATGGAATAGTCGACTAATATAACCAAAACAGCATTGCTTAGCTTGGAAATATTCTACTAATATTTGGTTGAAAGTCTAAACATCCTCAATGGAGTACTATTTCTTAATTGCTGGTGGTTAATCTGTGATGCAATGTCAGAGTAATCACAAACAAGTTGGTCGTGTTGATTAATTAACCAAAGCTGGGATCGCCATGACCAATCCATGGACAATGAGAGCTCGAAAGTTAGACTAAAAAAGGGTTAAGTCGGCTTTTGCACTAATCTTGGAGGCAAACCAAGCTGTCAATTACTAGCAAGAGCTAGCCAAGCAGAAGTTAATTACCTAGAGGCTAAAAATGTGACAATGACCTAATTAACCTAACCCTGCTTTTCAAAAAAAAAAAAAACTTGCCGGACCTGATCATCATGGGCTCATCACATCGTACAGGAAGCTAGTCGATGAGCCACATGGGAGCCAGTTAGCCAGGCATAGCTAGAATTATGCCAGCACTTTCACTTGGGTAAAGGAAACTAAAAGTGGCCTGCATGATGGGCACGCATGCATGTATGTGTGGCACCATGCCCTGATCCAATCCTGATACTAGTACTCCTACGTACGTATAAAATATACACTTGGGTTTTGTCTCTTCCTTGGTTTCATGTGGCGCTAATTAAGCTGGCCACAGATTGGCTAATCAAGCTTGCAACTAGCTGCTTTGTTAGGTACTGTAAAATTGTCATGAACTTCCGTCTGTAATATTTAATAACCCTCATGCTGCATTATATGTCTTTTGAGAATCTATTTTACATGTGGTACAATTATTAGAAGTCATTATTGGATGCACTATATTCATCACCGACTATTTTAGAGTGCAGTCCAGTATCGTCGACGATCTGAAATATCTCTCTATCATGTCTATTCTAATATGTGTACGATGTTGGATTTCAAGCTTTTAGTCGATGCATACATTTAAGGGGATCTTATTTTATCTTCGAGATATATGATGCAATTTACTTTTAGCACGCTACTAGTTACATATCTATCATTTCTTCAATGATTATCTGTTTTGTCAACAATCATTCAAAAAAGGGGAGACTGTTTGTGCAATGGTTTGCCTCCTTGTATTTTGTAGATTGTTGTCAGAAACAGTAAGGGACTAATGTGTTTACCAGTGCACACAGAGATTATAGGTCCCTGGAGTACTGAGAAGTTTGGTATAAACTCTGAAGATTATCATCTGCGTTTTTCTTAGCAAAAGTACTGCTCTAAGATGATAGCCATGGGCACGTCTCACGCCACTTTTTTCTCTGTTTATTTCTCTTTTCTCAACTCATGATACATCAAGCACTCAGCCTACTTGACATAGGTTTTCTATTCAACTACTCAAACTTGTCTTGGAATCAAAAAAGTACTGCTCTAAGATGAAGTATATGTACACGGGAACCTGCAGAACTATATATAGAAAACATTTGATCATCACCTAATTAAAGCTTGCTCTAGTTTGGAAAACTCCGGCAGATGCGGCACGATGGCGCCCTAACCTTATCCCTAGCTAGTGGCAGCGGCACCCTAACCCTATCCCTAGCTACTGGCGGTGGCAACCTAACCCTACCAGCGGCGGCGCCCTAACTCTAGCCCTATCGGCGGCGTGGAACGGGCCTACACTAGGCCTAGCGACGGCGACGGCTGCGCCCTAACCCTAACCCTAGTGACAATAGGAGGAGGGGAGTTAGGGAGATTGGGACATACCTGTGGGAGAGACACAATGGGAAGAGATGACGGCAGGAGAAGACGCCCCGCGCGGGATGAAGGGGGCGAACGCCAGAGAAGGGGGCCGGATAGAATTTCCATCGATTTGAGTTAGTGTGGGCTGTAACCGATGGTTTTCTATGTGTAGGCTATAACTGTGACGGGCGTTGTAAAGAACCCGCCACAGCAAGCATATTTTGCTTATTTTCCGGGCTATAGTTTGATCACTACGCCAATTGGCACAATGGGTCATCTAATGTATTGCAAAGAGATGGAGATGGGATGGTGTTGGTGTAGACGGATAGTGACGATGCCCTCTCGGTGTGGTGATTTGGCAGCAGAGTCCCGCTATTGATTTCACCTCCAAAATCCTTCCGGAGGCTTTGATGCCCTCTCAGTGTGGTGATCCAATTGCACTGGGATGAAGTAGTTGACTAGATAGAGACGATAATGTGGAGTACGACCGGCGGTACAACCGTAAGCGCTCATCCCGTGCGCCATCTTGCACTCTGGACGCCTCTATGTGACTTCACCCTTCTCCCCAGCAATTGGTTCTATTATGGTAACTAGATGATACCCTGCTCGTTACTGCGGCAATCGGTTGCAATGTATTTCAGTGTGATTTGAATGTGTGGGATATAAAATTTAAGTAAATAACACATGAACTGAAACTAAAAATGCATACAACTTACTATTTGTTATGTATAGTTTTAGTTTACTTATTGAATGTAAGAAGAATAATAGAATGAAAAATATTTTACCATGCATGCTTGCATATGGTGGTGGGTTTTTTCTGATGCTTGGTTGCACGCTTGCGTGTTGAGATAAATAAGTTAGTGCTAATGACTCTATTAGATATATAGAATATCCTATCACATTAATTTACATGATTTTACCACCATATCTTGATGATCTTTCCATAAACTCTCAAATGCTGCCCCAAGTGGCAACCTAACGAAAGCAGATAAAAGAGGTGCACAAACAAAGTCAAATCCGACGAATCATAACACTATGGAACGAACAGGAGATTTAAATTAATGCAAAATTTGGACTCATCATGATCATATTTGCAAATCTATACATGGACTACAGATGCGTAGAAGACTAAGAAAGAACGAGGAGACTGTGCCCAATGGGAATGGAGTAAAAGTTATGACAAAGACGTTGGTGTTTTACCACTACATGTAGCTTCGGGATTTATATTTGAGCTTAGTAATTATTACTACGTTCCTACCATGTGCAAGAACATTATATCAAGATTATTTGTTGCGAGATGATTATTTGTTTAAGTCATAAAACAATGCTTTTTGATTTATATGAATAATATATTTTATGGATGTGCACCTAGTGAATGGGTTATAAAAAGTGAGAATCCCATCTTTGACAATGATGCTAAACATCTTAAAATGATTTATAAGACAAATACCACATTTATGTGGCACTGTCGTCTTGATCATAACAGATATAAATGTGTGAAGAAACTCAATAGGGATGGAGTTTTGGTCTCATTTGATTTTGAACCATTTGAGAATTGTGAGTCTTGTCTGATGGGTAAATTGACTAAGACGTTGTTCACAGGCCATATGGAATGGACGAGGGACTTACTAGAAATCATACATTCAGAGGTAAGTGCTCATAATGTACCAGTACGCTATGGATATTGATACGTCTCCAACGTATCTATAATTTATGAAGCATTCATGCTATTTTACTATCTATTTTGCATGTTTACGGGCTTTATTATACACTTTTATATTATTTTTGGGACTAACCTATTAACCGGAGGCCCAGCCCATATTGCTGTTTTATTGCCTGTTTCAGTATTTCGAAGAAAAGGAATATCAAACGGAGTCCAAACAGAATGAAACCTTCGGGAGCGTGATTTTTTGAAAGGATATGATCCGGGAGACTTGGAGTTCAAGCCAGGGAAGCTTCGAGGAGGCCAGGAGATAGGAGGGCGCGCCCACCCCCCTGGGCGCGCCCCTGTCTCCTGGGCCCCTCGAGGCTCCCCCGACCGGCTTCTTTCGCCTATATATTGCCATATACCCTAAAACCATCGAATACGAAGATAGATCTGGAGTTCCACCGCCGCAAGCCTCTGTAGCCACCGAAAACCTCTCGGGGGCCATTCCGGCACCCTGCCGGAGGGGGAATCCCTCACCGGTGTCCATCTTCATCATCCCGGCTCTATCCATGATGAGGAGGGAGTAGTTCACCCTCGGGGCTGAGGGTATGTACCAGTAGCTATGTGTTTGATCTCTCTCTCTCTCTCGTGTTCTCTCTATGGCACGATTTTGATGTATCGCGAGCTTTGCTATTATAGTTGGATCTTATGATGTTTCTCCCCCTCTACTCTCTTGTGATGAATTGAGTTTTCCTCTTGAAGTTATCTTGTGGGATTGAGTCTTTAAGGATTTGAGAACACTTGATGTATGTCTTGTCGTGTTTATCTATGGTGACAATGGGATATCACGTGCCACTTGATGTATGTTTCGGTGATCAACTTGCGGGTTCCGCCCATGAACCTATGCATAGGGGTTGGCACACGTTTTCGTCTTGACTCTCCGGTAGAAACTTTGGGGCACTCTTTGAAGTACTCTGTGTTGGTTGAATAGATGAATCTGAGATTGTGTGATGCATATCGTATAATCATGCCCGCAGATACTTGAGGTGACAATGGAGTATCTAGGTGACATTAGGGTTTTGGTTGTTTTGTGTCTTAAGGTGTTATTCTAGTACGAACTCTTGAATAGATTGATCCGAAAGAATAACTTTGAGGTGGTTTCGTACCCTACCACAATCTCCTCGTTTGTTCTCCGCTATTAGTGGCTTTGGAGTGACTCTTTGCTGCATGTTGAGGGATTGTTATATGATCTATCTATGTTATTATTGTTGAGAGAACCTGCACTAGTGAAAGTATGAACCCTATGCCTTGTTTCCTATCATTGCAATACTCTTTACGCTCACTTTTATCATTAGTTACCTTGTTGTTTTTATATTTTCAGATTACAAAAACCTATATCTACTTTCCATATTGCACTTGTATCACTATCTCTTCGGTGAACTAGTGCACCTATACAATTTACCATTGTATTGGGTGTGTTGGGGACACAAGAGACTCTTTGTTATTTGGTTCTAGGGTTGCTTGAGAGAGACCATCATCATCCTACACCTCCTACGGATTGATAAACCTTAGGTCATCCACTTGAGGGAAATTTGCTACTGTCCTACAAACCTCTGCACTTGGAGGCCCAATAACGTCTACAAGAAGAAGGTTGTGTAGTAGACATCAAGCTCTTTTCTGGCGCCGTTGCCGGGGAGGCTAGGTAAGCGGCACTCACACCCCGTCAACCAAGCTCTTTTCTGGTGCCGTTGTCGGGGAGGTGAGTGCTTGAAGGTATATCTTTAGATCTTGCAATCAAATCTTTTTGTTTCTTGTTTTATCACTAGTTTAGTTTATAAAAGAAAACTACAAAAAAAAGGAATTGAGTTTGCCTCTTACGCTTCATCTTTTTAATATCTTTGTAAGTTTGACGAAAAGGAAAATTGTGCTCAAGTGCTAGAAGAAGAATTACATAGAATGCTTGGCATGAAATATGTGAATGATGAGCATGATTGCAATGTTGTTAGTATGAATTGCTTGAATATCCATGATGCTAATGACATGCAAAGCCACAAGCTTGGGGAAGCTATGTTTGATGAAGATGATTATTTTTTGTCTCCCAAGTCTTGATGAGAATATTTATTATGATGATAGCATGCCTCTTACCTATGATGATTATATTGATGAAAGTGGGTTTGGAAGAGTGTCAACTTTAGGAAGTAGTGATCCCACTATTTTGGAGGATGTTAAATTTTATTGTGATGAATACGAAAGTGGATTTGGAAGAGTGTCAACTTTATTTAGTGATTCCACTATCTTGGGAGAGGTTTCAATCGATTATGATGAGAACGAAGTTGCTACTTATGATGATTATTGTGATGAAACTTATGCTATAAAAAGTAGTGATGACTATATTTATAAATCTTGTCATGACTATGATTACCCTTTTTCTGAACATTACTGTTTTAATGTGGAAACAATTTTTAGTTCGAGGGATGTCATCGAGCTGAACGTGTGCTAGAACTCAGAGGTGTCGTGCTTTCGGTGCTTGATCGGTCGGGCAGTGAAGACGTACGACTACATCAACCACGTTGTTTTAACGCTTCCACTTTCGGTATACGAGGGTACGTGGACAACACACTCCCCTCTCGTTGCTATGCATCACCATGATTTTGCGTGTGCGTAGGAATTTTTTTGAAATTACTACGTTCCCCAACAATACCCACCTAGAGGTCCACCAAATCCTAAGGGGACCTCTCCCATAGTAATTGGTCTAATAATATATTAGACTCCTAATTAGACGGACACGCCTCTAGGCTTTCCCTCTGTCTAATTTTCTCTTGGACGTCAAAGTGCTTCCAAATTACTACTACGGAACGCGTGGATACCTCGGAGGGGTCGGCCACTTCGATTCTAGGTCAGTGGATCCTCTGAGAGAATCTCGCATCTAGGAGGTATAGCTGTCCTGCCTGAATCGTCACGCTTCACTAACTTCTTCACCCCTTCCACTGCTCTGCTAGTTGGTGAGCTTGATCATTACCCACCATCTTCATAGTGTTCCTGGGTGTGATTGTGTAGCCAAAGTTTGGTTGTGTGACACGTTCCCCTATAGTTACAACTAAAACAAATTTGTGCATGGGATGCCTTCTCTCAATAATAGATGTGTATAGTTTTCTGGGAGTCTTTCTTGTGCTAAAATCATTATTGTAGCTGCAAGTCCTAAAGCCACCAAAGTTGTGTTTCTTTACCTAAGTTTTCATGAATGTCATGCCATATGTTGTGCAGTCTCCGGGAGACTCGTCCAATCATGCACTATGAACCCTTAACAAGATATTTGCAAGACATACACATTGGACATCTCCACTGGGACATTCGAGAATCGTACGCATAGACGAGCGCAACCACATATATATTTAATCCTGCAAGTGTCACAAATTTATTTCGTAGAGGTTTGTCTGTTGTCCTTTATAGTTGTTCTGGGTTGAAAGATATTTTTAAGTCAATATGTCTCAAAAAATAAAACACATAATTTTTTTACAAAATATTATTTAATTTGGTTAATATGATAACCAAATAATAAAAATAACATGCAATATTTTATATTGATAAAGTTGCATCCTAGAAAATATAGAAGTTTAGTATAAAAAAGGGTTTTTTTATTTCCGTGCCCCTGGTTCATTAGCTCTACTCATTCATCCCCACTCTGTTAACTTTTGCTCACTTTCCCCCACTCTCTGCCCGAAAATGTAGGATGGGCTCAAAGCTAACGGTGAAAACAATAAAATGGCGGCCACTGGACTGGTCACCACGACCGGGGCGGCTGGACTAGGCGGCATGGTGGCCAGAGGACTGGTCACCACCACCGTGGGGGCCGGCTTTGCCATGGCAACGGGGCTGGGCGCTGCCGGTGACGATGGTGGCACAGTGGCCACCGGGCTGCAGGATGGCGCCACGATGCTCGACTTCTTGCCGCGGCCGCTCCCCTCCGCGACTTGAATGTATTGCCGACCATCTGACGCCTTTTTTATCTTGTGCAAATCATACCTCCTAGTCCTAGCTGTAAATACCAAAAAATAATAATTCCATTTATTGGGCTTGGACTATACTCTGGAGGCAGAGTATAAATAGCAACCAATGGAAAACCATTAGTCCATACTCTACCAGCAGATCCCATACCTTGCCACTGCCATCTCCTTAATTTTATTGTTGCTCACGGAGTAGAAAAGTACCTCTCCTTAATTTTGTTAGACCTGAGTAGTTCCATACAACAAGCAAAATCACTCTGATAGTCAAAATTAATCTACTGACGGTGCAGAAACTAAATGTTTGTTGCTGCTCTTGTTGCCTTATCTGACAGATACACCGATCATTGGTAGATCAAGCCACACACGATACACTCCATGTTAATTTCGGATGACCATATTACGGATAGGCACTGTTAGGTTTAATCTTAATCTCAAGTATTTGCATGTATGAGTTTTGCATGTACTAGAGTCTAGGGTGTAAAGTGTCTGGCGAAGCTTCAGTGTTGTGCGTGCAAAGGAGGCGAGATGCCGGGCTGCTGTGCAATGTGGTGAGTACGGCGAGATGCCAAAATATGCCGTGCGATACGGCGATGTCGTGAGAAGCGGCAAGGCGTGGCAGAAGGTGGAGCGTGACAGGCAACATGTTGAACCGGTGAGTCATTCAGATGAGTTTGAAGCAGCCATGCATGCGTGAGGTAGTTGGCATGTTGCCGAGTGATTCGGTCGTGTTGATTAGTACATGCACGTCATTAGCTGGTGGAGGTTGCATGTAGAAGAATTAGTGGAGTAGTTGCACAGGACGTGTGCATAGAAAGTGGATCAGGACGTTGTTGGCCTCTGGCCGTGTGAGTTAGAGCGTGAGTTTAGGGATTAGCTGGTAGTACGATCGTGTCTGAGTCTGTTGTACTACAAGCTATTTAAGGTGAACAAAGAAATGAGAAAGGGAGGCCGAGAGGGCCAGAGGAAAATGTAGCGCCTGTGATTTTCACCGGGAGACAAGGCAAAGCCAGCTTTCTCCTTGGTGAAGTGTGTGTGCGTGTGAGTTTCCTATGTGTGTGTGTGTTGAGAGAAGAAGAGAGGAACCCCAGGAGAGTTGTGCGATGCAGCTCGGGGTAGAAGAAGAGCGGCGCTGCGAGAGGCGGCGCCAACAAAGAGGGCCAGAGGAAAATGTAGCACCTGTTATTTTCACCGGGAGACAAGGCAAAGCCAGCTTTCTCCTTGGTGAAGTGTGTGTGCATGTGAGTTTCCATGGTGTGTGTTCTTGTCTTCTTGAGAATAGAAGAGAGAAACCTCAGGAGGGTTGTGCGAGGCAGCTCGAGGAAGAAGAAGGTCGGCGCTGCGAGAGGAGCGGCGCCAACAAGGCATAGTCCCTATTGGTGATAAACTGTGGTCAGCTGTCCAGCCGCAGCATAACCTCAATCAGCATCATCCCCAGTCCTTGATACACCGACCAGACCTCCAGCATTTCCATCATTAGCAGTGCTCTCGCTGTGACGGCTACCTATGGGCTCTTCAGCCTGCAGCCTCCCTGCACCTGATTCTCTTCCAGCATCTCCTTCTCATCATCTTCCCGAGTACCTGTTCAAAATATGCATCCTGGGAGTGTAGTTATTCAGAGTACTGGAAGAAAGCATCAAGTACAGAGACTAAAAGAAAAACACAGGCAATATACATGCAGAATGGAGAATCAACATTCATCTGTTTCTCCTACGTTCTTGATCTATGGGATATTCACAGAAATCTCTTCATTTTTTTATTTGTCCTACAGACAAGTTGGCATTTGTGTTATGTCGGAGTAAATGACCACGGGTACCCAACCGGCACCCTTTGGTATTTCAAGACATCGGGGCAAACTGCGCCCCTCACAAGACATCGAGGGCCGGCTGGTCCCACGCTCCGTCTGCTAAGAGGCGGAGGGCCCAGCAGGCGGCCCCTCCCCTTCGATTGTTATAATGGACCGCCTGGTCCCACGCTCCGTCTGCTAGAAGACGGAGAGCTCCACCAGACGGCCCCCATCCCTATCCTCGAAGTCTGCACTCACCTAACAGTGATGAGACATGGCATGGCTATAGTGCGTCCTGCCACCCTCAAATCCCGAGAAGATCTCGCCCACGACGCACGCCGCCCTGCGGACATCATCACGGCGGCGGAACACTGTTGCCACGAGGCATATGACATCAATCACGACTGACCAATGATACGGCCTGCAGGCGGCGGGCCCAACCAACCAGGCGGCATCAGCAGGAGGCTAGTCAAAAGCAGACGGCCTGAGGGTTCTCCGACTCCCACCAGGCGGCTTCCCCCTTTACGAAAGTTTGTGCGCCATTAACCAGAAAAGATGGGGCGTGGCTACAGTGATCGCCCACCAGGCGGCGGGTACTGTAGCCATGCGCCCTACTACGTAGCCCTTGTCACCAGAGGCGGGGCTACAGTGAAGTGTACCCGACTGGTCCCATCAAGCGGCGGGACCCACAGCAGGCGGAGAAGCCGGAGCCTACGGAGACTGATGGCCTGGTCCTACGACCAGGTGGATTACCATTGTACCCCTGGGTGGTAGGCCTATATAAACCACCCAGCTCACCCATGCAAAGGGTTCAGATTCTAGCTCAGTTCATACCACACATAGACTGGAGAGGAGCTAGGGCTAGCCTTGCCCTTCTTCCTCCTCTAGCCGAACAGCTCTAGGAGCACTTGTAGCCACTTACTCGAGATAGTGATCATACGGAGACCCCCCAGAGCAGGACTAGGGGTGTTATCTCCTAGGAGAGTCCCGAACCTGGCTAAACGCCGTGCCCGCAAGCGTCTATGCCCACTATCGTTTCCAGGACCCGCCGACATTTTACTTAGCCCCGCCATGTTTAGCCACCCATTGGCATATGTCGTTAGATATCCCCGACATTTGGCGCCCACCGTGGGGCTAGGTGCACTGTCGTCCGGAAGGTCGTTCTGGACGGGAACCCTTTTCCTCCCCGACGAGCGTAGCCAACCCGGCACGCCTGAAGATGTCTGCCCTGCCGTGCTGCAAAGCGCGGAACTCGCTTGCACGGCGATCGGCATCACCAACCAGTTCGGCGAGATCCGCCTCTCCGATGAGCCTGCGCTCGACGCAAGTGCAGCCGGCTCCGAGCTCTGCGTCAACAACCTTCTCGGCAAGTTTGGCGTCGCCAACGAGCCCATCTTCGACCTGGAGTCCGTCGCCTCCACCGATCCGATGATCGTCGAGGCCGATGTTGCGTCCCCTGACTCCTACCCCGAGAACATCGTGGTCTACGACGATCCACTGCATGTCACAGCCAGCAGCGCCAGCACCGTCACAGAGGTGCTGGTCATCCACCACGGCGAGCCTTCCGAGCCAGGCGGCCACGACCCACTGCAGGCGGCAGTGCGAGCCCTTACCAATCCCCTGGCGGAGGGCGTCGATGAAGCGGAACTAGACTCCTTCCGTGTATCGCTCCTCGACAACGCCAATAAGTTGGCTGCCATGAGACGCCTCATCGAGGCCTACCAGCGCGAGATCGAACACGCCTTGGGTGGCATGCCGGCTGCTGGAGAGCCCAGCCACGTGGGCACCACCCGGCAGTGTGGCGCTGCTATTGCAAGCATGCTGGGGGCAGAGCGCCCGGTATACGCCACAACTCTGGAGAACCTGCGCGTAGCCTAGGCGGCCATAGACGAACTCGATAACCTGGACGGCGATGAGCGTCGCTGCATGACGGAGTGAGTCCAATAGCTCCTCGACGCAGCCGCCGCCCAGCAAGAAGCCGGCGCAAGAGCCGAGAATCCACCCCCTAGCCGAGAACATGGCGCGACCTCTCGGATGCCACCAGTCGGCGCCCACGAGAGAAGAAACCCGGAGCCAGCTGCTAGCCGCAGCCGGACACGCCTCACCATCGAGTGTGACGAAAACAGCCTTCCACGAGCAGTGGAACGGCACGACGACTATCAGCCTCCCCCACGACGGGAGAGGCGCGCTACACCACCACCTGTTGATCACCCGACACTTGCGGACCGCCTGCGCCCCCGAGAAGGAGTCGGGGAGAATGATGCCCGCCATCGGATCACTGGTCTGGTCCGTTCCCGGGTGGCAGAAGAAGAAGAAGCACTCGGCCCGGCATGTTTCGGCCCCCGTATCCGCGATGAGCCTTTCCCCCGAGGGTTCTCGCTTCCCCGAGGTACTCCCAAGTACAACGGCTCCGTGAAGCCAGAGGATTGGTTGGTAGACTACTCCACCGCCGTCAGCATAGCAAACGGCAACAAGCGCGTTGCCGTGAAGTACGTTCCACTCATGCTCCAGGGCACTGCTCGGACATGGCTGAACAGCTTGAGGCCCTACATTGTCAACAGCTGGCTCGACTTCACCGACGTCTTCACCCGCAACTTCACCAGCACTTACAAGCGCCCGCCCAAGCCCCGACAGCTCTCCCTGTGTGTCCAAGGCCCGAGTCCACCCGCGACTACCTGAGGCGTTGGGCTGAACTCCGCAACTCCTGCGAAGGGGTGCACGAGGTGCAGGCCATTGAATAATTCACCGCCGGGTGCCGGGAGGGCACCCTACTCAAGCATCGGCTCCTCTGCGACGAGTCGGCCACCCTCAACGAACTACTGATCACGGAAGACAAGTATGCCACCGTCGACTCCTCTATGAAGTCGGAGCTCCGGGTGGACAACACGGGGAAGATGCTCCCTCCTGCCCCTCGCACTCCGGCTGGCGACTCCAGTCGGCGCCAGCAGCAGAACGACCACAAGCGCAAGGCCCAGCAGCCGGCACCCATCAAACGGCAAGTAGCAACAGTGGAAGACCAACAGCCGGAGGGCCAAGCTCCCCCCAAGCGGCAAAAGGGCAGCAAGCCGGCATGGCAGCCCGCCTTCTCCTTCGAGCAAACCCTTGATGCCCCCCTGCAAGTTTCACAGCGGCGCGAAGCCATCCCACCACACCACACGGAAGTGTCATTAGCTTACCCGGATCGCCAGGGGCGAAGGACTGCCTCCTCCGCCTGCTGGACCAGCGGCTCCGCCTCCTCAGCAGCCGGCGGCCCGCCCGGTGGCAGAAATCCAAGACGAGTTCCCAGAAGAGCATGAAGCTTATATCGTCTTCACTAGCCAGCATGATGACAGGCGCAGTTGGCGCCAACAGCAGAAAGAAGTGAATGCAGTCGCCTCGGGAAATCCAGGATTCATGCACTGGTCAGAAGAGCCTATCAGTTGGAGTCGGGCTGACCACCCGGAAGTTATGCCATCCCCGGGTTCTTACGCCATGGTGTTGGAAGCCACTTTTTCAACTGACCACCGGGCCTGCCGTTTCTCCCGTGTCCTGATAGACAGCGGTAGCAGCATCAACATCCTCTACCGCGACACCATGGAGAAACTGCACATCAAATAGAGACATCTGCAACCCAGTCGGACCATCTTCCATGGCATTATACCTGACCTCTCTTGCTAAGCAATCGGCAAGGTCAGAATTGATGTCATCTTTGGAGAGAAGAACCATTTCCACTGAGAGCCTGTCTGGTTCAAGGTAGTGGATTTGGAGAGCCCTTACGAGGCACTGCTCGGCCGACCGGCCTTGGCCAAATTCATGGTAGTACCACACTATGCATAACTCAAGATGAAGATTCCGAGCTCAAAGGGCGTGATCACAATCAACGGTGACTACAAGAAGTTGGAGATTTGCACTGCAGATAGCAGCCGGCTGGCCGAGTCCCTTGTCATAGCTACTGAGAAGCGGCTCCTTGACCGGGTTGTGGCCATGGCCGGCAAGCAGCCGGACATGTCGCCGAAGCCCAAGGAGTCGAAAGCAAAGGGCTCATTCCAACCAGCCAAAGAGACCAAGAAGATCCCCCTGGACCCAGAGCACGCGAAAAGATTTGCTGTCGTTGGGACCCAGCTTGACAGCAAATAGGAAAGCGAGCTCGTCGATTTCCTCCATGAGAATCAGGACATCTTCGCATGGTCCCCAAAGGACATGCCGGGTGTTCCAACGGAATTCGCCGAGCACAAGCTACATGTCAGACCAGATGCCAAGCCTGTCAAGCAACCCCTCCGCCGCCTGTCAGAGGAGAAGAGAAGAATAGTCGGAGAAGAATTTGCCCGGCTGCTAGCAGCTGGATTCATCATGGAAGTTTCCTTCCCCGAGTGGTTAGCCAACCCAGTCCTGGTACTGAAGAAGAATAACAAGTGGCGGATGTGTATTAATTATACCAGCCTCAACAAAGCCTGCCCCGAGGACCCATTTGCTCTGCTCTGGATAGATCAAGTGATAGACTCCACAGCCGGATGCGAGCTGCTGTGTTTCCTTGATGCCTACTCCGGCTACCATCAGATCAAACTGAGTCCGGCTGATCGCCTAAAGACCGCCTTCATCACGCCATTCGGAGCCTTCTGCTACCTGACCATGACATTCGGCTTGAGGAATGCCAGTGCCACCTTCTAGCGTTGCATGCAGAAGTGTCTTTTGAAGCAAATCGGCAGAAATGTCCACGTTTACGTGGATGACGTGGTGGTGAAGATGGAGAAGCGAGGTACCCTCATGGAAGATCTCAAGGAGACCTTTGACAACCTGCGCCGTTTCAATATCAAGCTGAATCCAGAGAAATGTGTTTTCGGAGTACCAGCCGGCCAGCTCCTTGGCTTTCTAGTATCAGAACGCGGCATGGAGTGCAACCCCGTCAAGATCAAGGTCATAGAGAGGTTGAAGATCCTCACCCGACTATGAGAAGTCCAGAAATTCACCGGCTGTTTGGCGTCACTCAGCTGCTTCATCAGTCGGCTCGGCGAGAAGGCCCTCCCCTTGTACCAGCTCATGAAGAAAACCAACCACTTCGAGTGGAACGACCAGGCGGATGAAGCGTTCCGCCAGCTGAAGAAGATGCTGTCCACCCCGCCTGTCCTGGCGGCTCCGGCTGATAAGGAGCCCATGCTGCTCTACATCGCCGCCACCAACCGGGTGGTGAGCACAGTTATCGTCGTCGAGCGACCAGAAGCCGTCAAGGTACAGCTAGTCTAGAGACCCGTGTACTACGTGAGCGAGGTGCTGTCGGCCTCGAAGCAGAATTATCCCTACTACCAGAAGATGTGTTATGCGTATATTTCGCTGCGAAGAAGCTGAAGCAGTACTTCCAAGAGCATTCCATCACAGTTGTCTGCACTGCTCCCCAGGCGGAGATCATCGGCAGTAGAGATGCGTCAGGCAGAGTGGCAAAATGGGCCATAGAGATGGCTCCATACACCATCTTCTACCAGCCCTGCACCGCCATCAAATCACAAGTGCTGGCCGACTTCCTTGTCGACTGGGCCAACAACCAGTACATGCCACCCGCCCCAGACTCCACTCACTGGCGGATGCACTTTGATGGGTCTAAGATGCATACTGGTTTGGGAGCTGGCATCGTCCTCACCTCTCCCAAAGGCGACAAGCTCAAATACACTTTGCAAATCCACTTTGCCGCCTCCAACAATGTTGCCGAATATGATGCGCTCGTACACGGACTCCGGCTGGCCAAAGAGATTGGCATTCGCCGGATCTTGTGTTACGGAGACTCGGATTTGGCGGTCCAACAGTCGTCTGGCGACTGGGATGCCAAATACGCAAACATGGCAAGCTACCGGTTCCTCGTCCAGCAAATCAGCGGATATTTCGAGGGGTGCGAGTTCATCCATGTGCCAAGGGCCGACAACGCCCAAGCAGACGCCTTGGCACGGATCGCCTCCACCCGACAAGCCATACCAGCCGGCGTTTCACTCCAGTGCCTCCTCAAGCCGTCCATCAAGCCTTCGCCAGAATCAGATTCCATCTTCATGCCGGCTGCGCCTGAACCAGTCGGATCCGACTTGAAGGTCGCAGCAGTCGGCCCGGGGACTTCAGCAGGCGGCTTGGGGACTGCTATAGTCGCACCCGGCCCGGGTACTCCAACACCCGGCCCGGGGACTGCAGCAGTCGGCCTGGGGACTTCAACAGCACAATAAGCGGCGGCCGACTCCAGCCCGCCACCTCCCGGCCCAACCACCCTTGCACCAGCGGCAGTCATGACAGTAATAGCAGCACCATCTTGGGTGCAGTCCATCCTCAACTTCCTGGTAAATGGAGAACTACCAGCCGACGATGTGTCGGCCCGGCAGGTGCAACGCCAGGCCTCAGCATACTCAATCGTGAACAGAGAGCTTGTCAGACGCAGCGTCACAGACGTCTTCCAACGCTGCGTAGAACCAGAAAAAGGCAAGGCCATACTCAAGGATATACACCAAGGCGAGTGTGGCCACCATGCGGCCTCACGATCCCTTGTCGCCAAAGCTTTCCACCATGGTTTCTTCTGGCCGACTGCTTTGGACGACGCCAAGGACTTGGTCAAGAAGTGCAAGGGGTGCCAGAAATTTGGCTCCAAGCACACCTGCTGGCATCTGCACTGAAGACCATTCCCATAACTTGGCCATTCGCCGTCTGGGGACTGGACATGATGGGCCCATTCAAAACAGCACGCGGCGGCATGACCCATTTGCTCGTCGACGTGGACAAATTCACCAAGTGGATAGAAGCAAAGCCAATCAAAAAGTTGAATGGGCCGACTGTTGTGACATTCATTGCCGACATCACCACCCGGTATGGAGTACCGCACAAGATCATCACTGACAACGGCACCAACTTCGCCAAAGGAGCACTGGCTCGTTTCTGTGCAACTCAGGGCATCCGACTGGACCTAGCGTCCGTAGCCCACCCACAGTCAAACGGCCAAGTGGAGCGAGCAAACGGCCTCATCCTCTCCGGCATCAGGCCCCGACTGGTCGAGCCACTAGAGCGCTCGGTCGGTTGCTGGATAGAAGAGCTGTCGGCAGTCCTTTGGAGCCTCTGTACAACACCAAACAAATAAACCGGCTTCACCCCATTCTTCCTTGTATATGGTGCCGAGGCCGTCATCCCAGCTGGCATCGTATTTGATTCGCCTCGCGTCACCATGTACACGGAGGCGGAAGCAAAAGAAGCAAGAGAAGACGACGTCGACCTGCTGGAAGAGGGCTGGCTGTTAGCACTCAGCCGGTCCGTCATCTACCAGCAAGGCCTACGCCGCTACCACATCCGGAAGGTCAGGCCACGATCAGTCCAAGAAGGAGACCTTGTGCTCCGGCTGATCCAGAGAACAGCCGGCCAGCACAAGCTCTCGGCGCCATGGGAAGGACCATTCATCATCAGCAGAGCCTTGGGCAACGATTCCTACTATCTCATCGACGCGCAGAAGTCTAGAGCATTCAAGAGAGATAACTCTGGCAAGGAGTCGGAAAGACCATGGAACGCGAATCTTCTCCGAAAATTTTACAGCTGAATGCAGTATGTATCGCACTAACTTTTGTATTAAGTTCAAATACATCAGGCTCTCCGAGTAGTACTCGAGGACTACCCTCCCTTTATCTATGTGATAAGATTTTATGCCTAAGAATCTAATATTCTTTCTTCTCCGCCTGGCACCGGGTCCGACCAGTCGGCCCGGAAGGTTTGCCGCCTTGGTATATATTGATGCTTCTAGCGGTCGGACAAGTAGTGTGCCGGCATTAAAGCCCTCTCCCACCAATAAGTCGCAGATCGCAGAGCGACTGCCTGACTGGTGGGGAGTCAAAGGCAGGAAAGGATGCCCACACGAAAAATGGCTAAGGAAAATAACGTCGATATAGACCAGGCCGGCTCCTAGAATTACTAGCCGACTGCAGAGCAGTCAGCAGGCCGTGTTCTAACTTAACTTGCTACATTCTAGAATGCGGCAAAGGAACATGCCAAAGCAGAACCAGAAAAGCAATGTTAAGATAAGAACACGACAACACACAAGCTTTCACAAGCACATAAATATTTTCATACATAGCAAAAGGCCACACGGCCGGCATTCACAACATGTTTGAATGTTTTACACCCCACGGGTGGAACTGCGCAAGAACTTAACAAGTCTCAAAAGTGTTACATGAGCGGCAGGCAAGATAAACAGAAAGGCCGCCTAAGCCGGAGGGGCAGTAGCCGAATCAGCCGGAGCAGCAGAGGTGTGGGCACCGGGAGGAGGGATGTCCGTGTGGTGGGTCTCGGCCTGGTCAGCATCAGCAGTCGGCGTGGTTCCTCGCGGCCCGCTGGTTGAAGACCCGTCGGGCCGGGACCGGCCGCCGGCTTTGTCTTTCGACACGAAGTCCTCGCTCTCGCCGTCGTCATCACTGCCTTCATCACTAGAGGCGATCACCTCCAGCGAGTCCTCCACCCCAGCCGGATCCAACCCCAACCACTGCGCCGGCACCGGCACGCCATCGTCGTTGAGTTCAGGCATAAAGATGGAGGTGTCGGCGTAGTTGGCGATCCTCGCCGCACGAAGAGTAAGGGATTCACTCGCCGCCTCTAGCTCCAGAGCAGCCTCCTGGCGGAATGTCTCCAGCTGAGCCAGAGACAATTCCGGGTACCAGGCCTTGGCGAACTCCAAGGTCGTCCGGGCGCCAGCTCGGGTGGCAGCGCCCTTCCAAGCCTCGAATCGCCCGACTACCGCCTCCAGCCATTCGGCGGTCCGGCCGGGTGTGCGCGGCACCACCATGTCAGGCCAGAGGGCGAACAGCACCTGAGCTCCCGCCCACTGCAGTCGGCAAAGCACCCACCGGGCCGGCTGCAGGCGCAACTTGACGGCCAGAAGATGTTCATGAAAGTCACGCGGCGCGTCAAGTGCAACCTCTTAGCCTATCCTCCTCCGCGCCACGTGCCGCAAGTCGATGGCCTGGGCGGCGGGGACGGAGTAGCCGGGGAAGTACTCTACAAAAAGACAAAGTGTCAGCAAACGAGGGCCGATTCCCATAACAGTCGGCGATCGAACAAAACAAAGAGAAAACTTACCATCGATCAGTGTAGGGTAACACAGCAGAAAACAAAAATTTCCGACCTATGCACCAGCCCAGGACCACTATGAAGACTGCATACAAGGTTTGATCTTTTTCGTTACCGACTCGTAG
Source organism: Triticum aestivum (assembly GCF_018294505.1). NCBI lineage: Eukaryota > Viridiplantae > Streptophyta > Magnoliopsida > Poales > Poaceae > Triticum > Triticum aestivum. The sequence goes on from NC_057798.1 coordinate 805,886,540, forward strand.
CGCAGCGGAAGTAGAGTCGATGATGATCGGCGGTGCAGAACCCTGCAGCTAGGATTTACAACCTCCCAACCTCGAGGATGTATACCCTCATCCGCCATTCGGATAGCCCTCCGGAAGGCGGTCGGACAGTCCCCCGGACGGTGTCGCGGACAGCCCTTCGGGAGGACCTTCAAAACTCGAACAATCACTCGGACAGCCCTACGGGAGGACTCACATAACTCGGTCCGTCACTTGGACATCCCTCCAGGAGGCACTCTCAAAACAGCCCCTCGGGCACAAAGATCGAAACTACGACCTCTCTACGGGGTTGCACACATACGGTGTCATCTATCCGGCAGGGCTTCGCCATCCAGAACTAGCTCCCACCAGAACCCAGACAGCCTTTCGGCACTACGAAACTATTTCGTGGGAGGGAGAGAAGAAGCCAGATCATTGCATGGCATGTGTATGAGAGAGCAAGGGATGTGTGTGTGGAGGGCTGCCCCTCCAACTCTATTTATAGGCCAAGGCAAGGGGTGGGATGGTGGAGGAAATACCAAACTACCCATGCTACATGTCCCACATGGAAGGGTAAAAAGGTAACACAAGGGGGGCACCAAGGGGACACCCCCATGGCAGCCCAACACCTTGTCCCCCCATGGGCCCCCCAAACAAGCCACCAACATGCAACCCCTGATTCGTGGGATCTTGTCCCCTCGCGCTGAGACAAGATGTTTTTCGCGGAAAAAAATTCTGAAAAATTCCAGAAGGTCCAGAACATTTCCGGTACCCTCTAAAACTATTCTCGGCATGATCCGAAACATTTTCGGTGCTGTGGTTTTTATCAGCAGAAAGCATCAACAGCGGTTATGGCAGTTTCGGAACATTTCCGATTTTTCTCTCTGAAAATTCCCAGAAGTTCCCAGACCAATTCTGGAACCCTCTGATAATTTCCATGCGGTGCCGAAACCCTTTTTGACCTAATAATATGTTCCGAAATATCTTTTCGGTTTTACCGAAACTCTTTCGGCGTTCTCTCTCCGGAACTCTTCCGTTGTCTCCGAAACTTTTTCGGTGATTTTCTCTCAAACTCCCTGTCTAGTATTCAGCAGATAGATGACCCTTAAACATGTGACCCTATAGGTTCAATGAAGTATAGACATGACCCGGAAACCCTTCCGATCAATGATCAACATTGGAGCCGTGGACACCCATATTGACCCCTATACCCACATGAATAAATATTCGAGTGAACCTCCAGTTGCCGTGAGCTATTCCTGTTGCTTCGCGATATGTCACAAACACCTGAGGTGAGATTTATTGCATCCCCGTGGGCCAACACTTTGTCCACTATGCAAGTTACCTCGTTACCAGTTTTGTTCTCTTTTCTCGTTTTCATGTTCCGGCATCCCAGTGATCAAATCACCCTATGTCTGGCCAGACGATGATGGCTACCATTACACCGAGAGGGCCCGAGTATATCTCTCCATTGTCGGAGGAGCAAATCCCAATCTTGAGCTATCTCGTTACTTGCCATACTTTTCCGTGAACCCGCAAGCCGCCGTAATAGCCACCCAGTTACGGATGACGTTTAACAAACCCCAAAGTTCACGAAGCAAGTACGAAGGAACTCAATACTCTCATGGTCTAAGGAATTATGCAAACATTAACTTCTTGCATTATTAACCATAAACTTGTGACAAATGTATCTCATAGCATAACATCAATTCAGATCGATTCAACACAAATGTTCTGCTAACATTGTGCCCTCAAAATTGCTAGCATATACATGCCCATGATCAGGAAAACAGAACCATCATGCAACACTTGAGCTAGTCTTAGAGGCCAGACCAGGAATACATTTTATCGTTTATTATTCCACACGTGCATATGAGTCTTCCTCCGAGACTCGTTTTATTTGCAGACTCGAGAACCATACCAGTTATAGCATGGAACATAAACCTAATTATGAACAGGGAGATAAATAATAGTATTTATTATTGCCTCTAGGGCATATCTCCTACAGACTCCCACTTGCACTAGAGTCAATAATCTAGTCAACGCTAATGCACTTTACACCTATGGCACATTGGTCTAAATATGCTTCGCTTGTGGTATAGCATGATGTCCAACGGATCTAACGACTTCAGCTCCGTATGTATCTTTGCATATCCTCGCATCTTCATGCTTTCACAAAATTCATATTTTGTGTGGACTTGGTTTTGTATGTATGTGAATCACAGGTCGAACCTGGATTCCTCAGACTGAGTTATGGAGCAACTACCCGCAGTAGTGTCCCTTTGACAAAAGCCATCTTGGAACCATACTAAGTTCATGAATGAACTATATGATTCAACATCTTCTTTGTCGCTTCAAAAGCGGCAACATACTTCGCCTCTGTTATAGAATTCACCACAGTAACTTGTTTGGAACAATTTCCAACTACCGTGCCACCATATTGTTTATCACACAAAACCCTTAACTTAAATAAAAAATTGCATGGAGCATTGATGAAGACTGTATCGATGTAATTACTTACAGCGAGCTCTTCATAATGTCTGCTTGCGAGAAAACATGTCATCAGTACTACTCTGGTACTAAATGACATCTTTCACTATTGTCCTATGATCAGTACTTTGATCACTTTGGTATCCATACTCGCAACACCTTTGGAGTATTGGACATATCTGGTTGTTTTTACATACCATGGAATACATGATTAATCCAAACACAAGAGTGTGTGGAATCTCCATCACGTATTTTGCTCATCAGTGTTTTTGGGACACCGAGTCTTGCAAAAACTCTTTCCATGTGACTTCGGCAAGAATCACTCCTTGGTGTTGTTAATGCTAAAAGATTTTAGCATCTTGTCAATATGTATCCATTGCTTTAGCCCCATTAGGAAAATCTATCTCCATAGATCATCATTCCTAATATTGAGGCTATTTAGCCTAAGGACTTCATCGAAAAACTATTTTCAAATGAAGTCCTAATTCGTGTCAAGAAATTTATTTCCAATTACCAATGTGTCAAGCACACAAGGTTTTTAGAAATATTATTACGCTCCCACTTACTTTCTTGAATTACAAGCATCTTCGTTACCCATAGATGAAGTCAAAACTCGTTTTGACCATTTCATCAAAACATGAAGATTCCAACTCGAATTTGCTCTCTTCTTCTGTCCATCACTGGAACTCTGAAGTTTGCACCCTTACTAGCATCCTCTAGATCGACAAATTACTTTGAACTGTATCACATACAAGTCCTAGGTTTCATTTCCATCATATGGAAATCCTTTTGTCATCCATGGTTCATATCTCATGATTGAAATATGTATTAATTGCTAGTTCAACCCGAACTGACTTTAAGCATCGCTACGATGAAACAACCTCATCGTAGTCAACTCCTTGAACTTGTTATTGCAACAAGTCGAGCTTTATGGATAAAACATTTTTATCCGTATCAGTTTTAAGTTCCATAAATATTCGTTAGAATCTAAGTCTTCCGAAAGGTGTATCAAGGTTTTAATCTTGAATCACTTATATGGAAACTAACTCGGTTTGTATTGGCACTTAGCCAATTCCGGAGTCAGGGCCCATCAATGCTTCCTTGTGTATCATAGGTATACTGTTGTCCAACAACAATATCTCGTCTACGCACCTGAGAGGTTTGCATGAGCCTTGCCTACGTGGTTTAGCTTCAAGTTCGACCGAAGTCCATACATTTTATTGTAAAGACTTCCGTATCAGTCGTAGTAGGAAACTCTGGCATTACTTCCAAGGTCTCTTTCCTTTGACCTGATGACAAAGATACTGTTATCTCATCGAGTTGCACTGTTCTCCCACTCACCTTTTTGAAAGAACTATTCTCTTTAAAAGCATACCGATTTGTGGCAAAAAACCTTTGCCTCGGTATAGTGGTGGGACGAATACCCAATGACTTGGGATAACCTACAAAGTAGCACTTGTCTGATTTGGAATAGGTTTGTAACCTTTTACACAAGCCCCATATTCCAAATGTTAAGAAAAGATATTACATGGTTGGACGTACCATACCATGGCGTCATTACAACAGACCCGATGGAGCTCTTTTCAGTGTAAAAGCCGCTGTCTCTAAAGCATCACTCTTTAAAAGGGATAATGGCAAATTTATTTATGTTATCTTTGATCTTACCATGTCATAAATGGTTCGATTACATCTCCACGGACTTTCCACTTGCAATGGTGTTCCGGGAGGTGCAATTTTATGAAACCCCTTTCACAACTCATCAGACATTTGCTAAACTTGTAACTCAAATATTCCTTTCTGCAATCAAATTGTAGAAACATAATTTTCTTGTTACAATAAGTTCTACTTCATTTTTGAAAACCATTCAAATGATTTCAAAAGATCCAGACTTACGTCTCATCAAGTAAATATCCATATATCTACTTGAGTCATTTCTGAAGATAGATAAATCCACTACTAACAACACTTATCGGACTACACACATCAAATGTATGATCACCAATAAGTTTGTTGTTCGTTCCTTATGGCCCGTGAACGGTATTTCAATCACTTCACCTTTTGGAGGAAATTTGCAAGTGTCAGATGATTCAAAATCAAATGACTTCAAAATCCATCATAATGGAATTTTCCATGCAGGTTTCTCCAATGTGACCAAATGTAGTGCCACACTTGTGTGGTATTCTTTTAATCTTGTGACATTTAGCGTCAGTGTTATGGATGTATCATATTACCATCAATATTCATAACATACATCCCATCTTGGATGGAAGCATGGCCCTTCATGTTATTCATAATTCTGAACAACAATTGTTCTTTTTATAAATAACCTCTTTTGCAAAAACACTGTGCAATGGGCTAGAGTGTATGAAACTCTAAAATAATTATGAAAGTAAACCCAGAGGTTATGTATTATTATCAATATTCATAACATACATCTCATTCATAATGAAAGTATGGCCCTTATGTTATTCATAACACCGAACATTAAAAGTTCTCTTATGAACAACCTTCTTGCAAGATCCCTTATGCAATGGGCTAGAGTTTGTAAAAACTCTAAATGAATTATGAAAATAAATATAGACGGTAATACACTGATGGAAGGTATAGTAACATTTACTATGTTCCCTGTGTATACCTAAACCTCATTCCTGGCTAGTCTTTTAGGCCATAGTAGTTCTTACATCGAGTTGCAACAGAATGCAATCGAGCGGGTATCTTTGTGATTAACTCACAATACGCAAGAATCAGTGATCAACAATTTAATCATAATTCCCAAGGACTATATATTTGACCAGCCTTCTATACATTAAAAACTTGTATGACATTCATACATGAGCTGGATATTCCAGTCTTCTTTCCTTTTGCCTTTATACTTCTAACAGTTTAACTTTTAGTATTTCTCCTACTTCCAGAAAAAGCATCCAACTTCATCATATGAAAGGCTTTCTTCTGGATCCCTCTCTTATCAGTCAAATGCCTAGTAATCACTTTTACTAATAGTTTGCAAACACAAGCATTGCTTTGGATATCACATATCTGTTAGTCTTTGTTTCTGTCTGAAAATGATTTTCAGATTCAATGAATATCACATAACTATCCAAACTTTCAAAGTTTGGGTCTCATGGAAGCAAGCATATTGCACTTGACTGAAAACAGAATTCTAGCTTTTGGATCGAAGGACGAGAGTCACATGATCCATAGCATTAGCGGGAGAATACCAAAAGTATGCGATAGGACAAAGTCCTTCTCGGCACTCTTGAGGACAATCCTCACATTACGTTACCAACCGTAAGTTTTAACCAGATATTTAACAGCTATTCAATTTTAATAGGGAAGGTGAAAACGCGAGGCATTATTCTACAACTATTAGCAAACCACACTTAGACAATGTTCAAAATTAATTCCACTGAGAATTTAAACAAGTTAATTCTGCAGTGCGCTCCAACTCAAATCAATATCTCTCATAATTGATTGTGAGTGATTCAAGATCTGCATTTCCATTCAACACCATTGAACGAGATGAACACTGATGGCGCGAACTTCAATCGGTAGGCAAACTTGCCGATCACATCTCTATGTGACTCTTGTTCATCTTTCGATGGGCGTGTTCCGAGCTCAGGGAGATCCTTCCAGAACGTCAAGACAACCAAGTGATCTCACTGCGAGGTCTCAACTCACCTGCCTCACACATCCCTAATCGTTCGTACCCAGGGAGATCATGTGATACCTCGAAAAGTTAGGTGCCGTGACGGTGCTACACTTGGGAAACACTAACTACTTGATATTTTTGTGATAGATCACCCTAATAAAAGCGACGACCGCGCAATCAAGAAGGGTGCATCATAAGGGATAAACATCTCAGGCAATTCATAATAGCATGATATGGTATAGCCCTTTCTGACGGAGAAGTCTTGTATTCCTTCATCTTCAGCATTCGCGTCGGTGTTCACCTTCGCGAAGATTGCCACCACCTTGTCGATGCACCAGATAATATTGCTATCTCAATAGCTAATAAAATAAAAGCATTACACAAGGTTGACACGCAGGTCATTTAAAGTACAATCATATGGCTCCAGCCATCATGCCGAATCACGACACGCAGGTCATGTTAATCAATTTACATCATATAGTCATCTCATACATAATAAATTATTATGAGCACTACTATACTATTGGGGAATGTAGTAATTTCAAAAAAATTCCTACGCACAGGCAAGATCATGGTGATGGCATAGCAACGAGAGGGGAGAGTGTTCGTCCATGTACCCTCGTAGACCGTAAGCGGAAGCGTTAGCACAACGCGGTTGATGTAGTCGTACGTCTTCACGATCCGACCGATCCAAGCACCGAATGTACGGGGCCTCCGAGTTCAGCACATGTTCAGCTCGATGACGATCTCCAGCCTCCGATCCAGCGAAGCTCCGGAGATGAGTTCCGTCAGCACGACGGCGTGGTGACGATGATGATGTTCTACCGGCGCTGGGCTTCGCCTAAACTCCGCGACGATATGCCCGAGGTGGAATATGGTGGAGGGGGGCACCGCACACGGCTAAGGAACGATCTGTAGATCAACTTGTGTGTCTATGGGGTGCCCCCCCGCCCCCGTATATAAAGGAGCAAGGGGGGAGGCCGGCCGGCCCCTTGGGCGCGCCAAGGGAGGAGGAATCCTCCTCCTAGTAGGAGTAGGACTCCTTTCCTACTACTAGGAGGGGGAAGGAAGGGGGAGAGGGGGAAGGAAAGGAGGGGCGCCGCCCCCCTCCTAGTCCAATTCGGACCAGAGGGGGGAGGGGGCGCGCGGCCCATGCTGGCCGCCCCTCTCTCCTTTCCCCTAAGGCCCATAAGGCCCAATACTCTCCCGGGGGGTTCCGGTAACCCCTCCGGCACTCCCGTTTTCTCCGAAATCACCCGGAACACTTCCGGTGTCTGAATATAGTCGTCCAATATATCAATCTTTATGTCTCGACCATTTAGAGACTCCTCGTCATGTCCGTGATCACATCCGGGACTCCGAACATACTTCGGTACATCAAAACTTGTAAACTCATAATAAAACTGTCATCGTAACGTTAAGCGTGCGGACCCTACGTGTTCGAGAACTATGTAGACATGACTGTCGGTGTCAAAACCGGCGGGTCTCGGGTAGGGGGTCCCGAACTGTGCGTCTAGGCGGACGGTAACAGGAGACGAGGGACACGATGTTTTACCCAGGTTCGGGCCCTCTCGATGGAGGTAAAACCCTACGTCCTGCTTGATTAATATTGATGATATGGGTAGTACAAGAGTGGATCTACCACGAGATCAAGGAGGCTAAACCCTAAAGCTAGCCTATGGTATGATTGTTGTAATGTATGTTGTGTCCTACGGACTAAAGCCCTCCGGTTTATATAGACACCGGAGGAGGCTAGGGTTACACAGAGTCGGTTACAATGGTAGGAGATCTACATATCCGTATCGCCAAGCTTGCCTTCCACGCCAAGGAAAGTCCCATCCGGACACGGGACGGAGTCTTCAATCTTGTATCTTCGTAGTCTTGGAGTCCGGCGGACGATGATAGTCCGGCTGTCCGGACACCCCCTAGTCCAGGACTCCCTCAGTAGCCCCTGAACCAGGCTTCAATGACGATAAGTCCGGCGCGCATAATGTTCGGCATTGCAAGGCGGGTTGCTCCCTTGAATAATCCAGAGAAGATCATGAACACCAGGATAGTGTCCGGCTCTGCAAAATAAATTCCACATTCCACCGTAGAGAGAATAAAATGTACACCAGTCCAATCTGCTGATGTATTATGCGGCGTGACATCACACCGCTACCAAGCCTTTGTTTGAATCGTTTTTACCATACCACCTCAGCACGTTTAGCGAAGCAGTTTCCTTGGCACGTCTTGTCGAAGCAGAGATCGTGTTTCCCTTATTCCAGGATTCTCATCAATACGGACGTGGGTAACCCAACCGCGCCATTGATGGTGGCGCTTGGGAGATAAGCGAGTTTTACCAGGCCGGTGGGGGACGCATAGTTTTCGTCCGCCTATATATAAGGGATAAGGATTTACCTTCTCACCTACGCCTTCTTCCTCCTTTGCTTATCCATCTCCTGCGCACTCAAGCTCCAACGCCCAAGCTCGCGCATCTCGCCTCGACCTTCTCCGAATATGTCCGGAGCGGGAGGCAAATGGCTGGCCTCCTCCGTTAAGGAGGAGCACATCACCAAGCTGCGCAGCGCCGGATACCTTTCCGGTGATATCGCGCATCGGCTGCCCGACGAGGGGCAGCTCATCCCTACCCCTGGGCCCCATGAGAGGGTCGTCTTCCTTCCCCACTTCCTCCGCGGACTGGGCTTTCCACTCCACCCATTCGTCCGAGGGCTCATGTTTTACTACGGCCTGGATTTCCATGATCTGGCGCCGAACTTCATCCTCAACATCTCGGCGTTTATCGTCGTGTGCGAGGCCTTCCTCTGCATCCGACCCCACTTCGGCCTGTGGCTCAAGACCTTCAACGTCAAGCCGAAGGTTGTGAAGGGCACGCAAGCGGAGTGCGGAGGCGCCATGTTGGGTAAGTTCCCCAACGTCCTTTGGCTCGAAGGGGCCTTCGTGGACTCCGTCAAGGGGTGGCAATCGGGGTGGTTCTACATCACCGAGCCACGCAAGCCCACATAGGCGGCGGCCCCCGAGTTTAGATCTGGCGTCCCCACGAAGCTCACCTCCTGGAAAGAGAAGGGCTTGCTGTGGGGCAATCCGAAGGAGCTGACGGGACTCCGAGCCTGCATCCAGAAGCTGGTGAGCAGTAAGCTCAGGCTCGTCGACATGGTCCAAGTCATGCTCATCCGCCGGATCCTCCCATGCCAAGAACGGGCATTCAATCTGTGGGAGTTCAATCCGGAATAGCACCAGGCGCTAAGCGGGCTCTTCGATACGACATACGAAGGCGCCTGGAGGGTACTGTTTAAGGGCGCCGAAGCCCCGGCATCCGCGACAGAAGATCGCGGATTTTGCTCGCAGCATCCGGCTGACGAGGTAAGTGATTCAACCCCCTTACGGGACACTTGTGGTAATCAAATTGATTCTAGAAGGGTTTCATTCTTTCTTTTCCTTTGACAGGACTGGATGGAGAAGGCCAAGCAACTCATCAGCCCGGCTCCCATGCCAGAAGACCCAGTGAACGCCCGTTTAGCAGGGCTGCTGGTTCCGGCACCGCACGTGGTGCCGGAGAACAAGGCCAAGAAGGTGGCCGCGGGGACTCGAAAGAGTTCCTGTAATCAGGCGTCCGACGACGAGGCGGACTCCTCCCCCGAAGATGAGGAGGGGGAAGAGGACTCTCTCCCGGAGGAGGGAGAGAAGAAGAGGAAGGCTTCCCCGATAGGGGAGGCCGAAGGGTCCAAGAGGGGGAGAACTATTCCCCTGGACAGTTTCGCCAACACCATCGTTGGCGAGGAGGAGTGGCCTTCAAGGGCCAGGCGTTCGGCAAGATCGTAAGTATCCGGATCCTTGATATGCAATTTCTTTCGTGTCGCGTAGTGTCCTTCTAATGCCGCATTCTGTCCGTAGTCCGGCCGATGATGATCTCCCCGCTTCATCGAGTAGGTCGTTGGCCCCGTCGGATGTGGATTCACTTCCGACTGCCTCTACCCCACGCGCCGACGAGGACGCCGAGGTGGGATCCCAGAGAGGGAGCCATCAGGAGGAGGCTCCGGAGGCGCCGTCAGGCAGCCTCCCGGACTTTGCGCCGGACTCTACATCGGAACCCGCAGTGGTTCCAGAGTCCGGCAAGCGGCCCCTTCGAAAGAAGGGCAAGACCGTGACACCGGCGGCCTCCGTCCAACCGGAGGCGCCGGATAACTTGTTGGAGGCGCTTAAAGGCGCTTCCATCGAGGAAGAACACCGCACTATCATGAGTGCGGTGATTCAGAAGGTTCAGCCCGCCAAGAGCGGGCTGACCGAAGCCTGCAGCAGCCTTCTAATAGGCTTTGAGGTAAGAAGTTCAAATTATGTAATGTAATACCGCATAGACAGTAGCCCCTGATGCTCAGTTCGGTGTTCAGAAAGAAAAGCCGGACTGAGGATCTAACAAGATATACGCAGGGTTGCTTAAAATATGTCAATATGGGTTTGCAGGCTGCGCTACTGACTTCTGCCGCACTGACTGCGGAGGTCAGTGTGCTGAAGCAGGATCTCGAGCGGTCCGAGCAATAGCTCGGCCACGCCAAGAAGCAGCTCGAGGACAAAGAAGGTGAGTAACACCACTTTGAAGAGTTACCTTACAGAAAAGGATTTTGGTTGCAATAAAATTAACAAGGATAATATGGGTATTGCATGGGCCACGAACGAGGTGGCAGCCCTGAAGGAGGCTGTGTCCGCGACCGAACGCAGTGCGGCCGCGGAGCGGGCAGAGCGAGAAATGTAGGAGGCACGTGTGGCGGAAGTACGGCAAGAGCTCTAGGCTCTCATGGAGAAGCATGAGAGTTTGGAGCGTGACTTCAAGACTCGAGAGTCCGAGCTTGCCTCGGCTCTCGAAAGTGCCAAGTCCGCTAAGGCCGAGGCCCATAAGGCCCTTCAGGAGGTTGAAGATGTAAATAAGATAGCGGCGGGTAAGGCATTTTCCATGCAAAGCAGGCATGTTAATGTAAACTACCTGACACTTACCCGCATTCGGAGCTCTCCAGGGGCGTTTGCAGATCTGCCGCGTAGTGCGTACGATGCCTCCGCATTCTATCGTGGCGAGGAGGGGAGCTCGACGGAGAAGGTCTTCTGGTCTCAGTATGCTGAGGCCGGCCATCCGGTGCCCCCAAGCGACCAGCTGAAGCAGCTGGTCGAACTCCACAAGGTAGCTGAGGAGGCCTTGAAGGGCCTTATAGTCCGGTTGTGGCCTGAACAGGCAATGCCTGGGAGCTACTTCGGCCTCGTGCGGCGGCTAGTGGATGCGTGTTCCTGGGTGGAGGTCATCAAGCGCTCCGCCTGTATTGAAGGTGCTCGCCGGGCCCTCGCCCGCACAAAGGTGCATTGGGGCAGGTTGGATGCAGAGAAGCTTCTCACGGACCCACCGCCACCGGGCAAGGAGTATCGCACGCCCGAAATGTATTATAAAACTGTCCTGAAGGGAGCCCGCGATATTGCGGATGAGTGCCCCAGAAATGTAATCTTTGAGTAAACTCGTTATGTATTATCCTATGCGCTGAAACTTTGTTCATATGCGCATTAAGCAACGCTTGTTTAATTTAAAATATTACCTTCTGTGCGGCCGTTTATAAAATCTGAGAGATGGCAAGTTGTTGGCTTCAGCCCCCAAGACATGAGTGCTGGGGTGTTCGGGATAAACTTGAGCACTCTTGTTCCCATTTTTGGGTCCATCTAGGGAGGCGCTCAACACAACGAACAAGGCAACCGGACTTATAATGCTTGAACACTCTCACTTAGCCATAGAACTCTATAATTTTAAATTTCGGCGAAGCCCCTGGTATTCGGTAGGCCGAATCCGGGGCGCTATCCACGCCTTCGTCGGACATTGTCCGGAACTTCGCTCGAAGCGGCGTGAGTCTTTAAGGACCCGAAAAAACCTCTCGAACAGCGACCAGTCTCTCGCCTCATCATGCCGGTCAGTTTTAGCTTTCTCCACTGAGGCGATCGCCCAGCTCAACCGGGGCGCAATCGCAGTGGTTCTCCCAGTGCCACCTTAGCCGACAGAACGGAACGTAAAGCACCAAAACGTGGGAGCCGTGCAAACCCAACTATTGACCCAAGACATGATTCGGAGCCGATTCATATAATGCTATAAGTTCGGGGTACCGCACTTATGAAAGTGTTCGGACTTATCACACCATAGTGTGGGGAACATAAGCCCCTGGTGTATTAGGCCGTACCAAAATATATGGATGCAAGATGTCATGTAATGGACATATATATATAAAGAGTACTGCAATTGCAGTCAAAAAGGTGTTGCATTATTTATTAAAGAAAGTCTGCTATGAGTGGGGACTGATACAATTACTGCGGTAAGCAAGGGGTTTGGACTAATTAAACATGTCCCCCTCCAGGGGTGAGCTGCGGACTTGGTGTATATAATCGAATTTAATGCTCGTAATTGAGACCACCTGAGTGTTCGTCGCAGCCTTCTTTATTCCCTGGCTGTTGCATCATGAGTTCGGCAGGTTCACCGCCGGATAGGGCCTCTGGTTAACGAAGTCCTGTGTACACAAAGAAGGAAAATAATAGTAAAAAAAGGAGGGGCACACTTGCGAGCCCCTGGTGTGGTCGAGCCGCACTCTGGGTCCATTGTGATCGTGCCCCTTCCCCTGCGCCCATGGTATCTCCAAAGCGTAATGATGTACGCGGAGGGTTGTTCTTGTAATCATGCGCGGGCGGGGGTTGGGGCCGCATTGCTATGCGTGCTCTGATCGCGCCAGGTGGTCTTGATTGGTATTGCTTCGGGCGCGTTTTGCTGTATCCGGCCGTTTAACGGCCGGACTCGAGAATTGCCTTAAAAGGCTGCTCTGTACTTCTGCCGCGAGAGCCGCTGTATGTTCCTCCGTTCGGAGGGAGCGTTCCGTATTCCCATTGACCGTGATGACTCCACGAGGGCCTGGCATCTTGAGCTTGAGATATGCATAATGTGGCACCGCGTTGAATTTTGCAAACGCGGTTCGTCCGAGCAAAGCGTGATAGCCGCTGCGGAACGGGACTATATCGAAGATTAACTCCTCGCTCCGGAAATTGTTCGGGGATCCGAAGACCACTTCCAATGTGACTGAGCCTGTACAGTTGGCTTCCACACCTGGTATGACACCTTTAAAGGTTGTCTTTGTAGGTTTAATCCTTGAGGGGTCTATGCCCATTTTGCACACTGTATCCTGATAAAGCAGGTTCAGGCTACTACCGCCGTCCATCAGGACTCTCGTGAGGTGAAATCCATCGACGATTGGGTCTAAAACCAATGCGGCGAATCCGCCATGGCGTATGCTGGTCGGATGGTCTCTTCGATCAAAAGTGATCGGACAAGAGGACCATGGATTGAACTTCGGGGCGACTGGCTCCATCGCATAGACGTCCCTTAGTGCGCGCTTCCTCTCCCTCTTGGGTATATGGGTTGCGTAAATCATGTTCACCGTCCGCACTTGTGGGGGGAAACCTTTCTATCCTCTATTGTTCGGCGGTCGGGTCTCTTCCTCGTCGTCGCTGTTTAGCCCCTTGTCATTGTTTTCGGCAATTAACTTACCTGCCTGCTTGAACACCCAGCAATCTCTGTTAGTGTGATTAGCTGGCTTTTCAGGGGTGCCATGTATCTGGCATAAGCGGTCGAGTATTCGGTCCAAATTGGACGGGCCCGGAGTAGTTCTTTTGAATGTCTTCTTCCGTTGACCGGGTTTAGAGCCTCAGAATCCGGTGTTGACTGTCGTATCCTCCTTATCGTCGTCGTTAATGCGGCGTCTGTTTTTGTTTCGACGTGACCTGCCGTTGATGTCCTTAGTATCCGGACTGCCAGAATTTTTACGGAGATTGTTGCTGCGAGCTAGCCAGCTATCCTCTCCCGCGCAAAAGCGGGTCATTAATGATGTGAGGGCTGCCATGGATTTCGGCTTTTCCTGCCCCAGGTGCCGGGCTAGCCACTCGTCCCGGATGTTATGTTTGAAGGCTGCAAGGGCCTCTGCATCCGGACAGTCGACGATTTGGTTTTTCTTTGTCAAGAACCGTGTCCAGAATTGTCTGGCCGATTCGTCTGGCTGCTGAATAATGTGGCTTAGGTCATCGGCGTCTGGTGGTCGCACGTACGTGCCCTAGAAGTTATCGAGGAATGCGGCTTCCAGGTCTTCCCAACACCCAATTGACTCTGCGGGCAAGCTGTTGAGCCAATGCCGAGCTGGTCCTTTAAGCTTGAGTGGGAGATACTTGATGGCGTGGAGATCGTCGCCGCGGGCCATATGGATGTGGAGAAGATAATCTCCGATCCAAACCGCGGGGTCTGTTGTGCCATCATAGGATTCGATGTTTACGGGTTTAAACCCTTCAGGGATTTGATGATCCATTACTTCGTCAGTGAAGCATAGCGGGTGTGCGGCGCCTCTATATTGAGCAATATCATGACGCAGCTCGAGAGAGTGTTGTCTGCTGTGTTCGGCCCGGCCGAAGTTATTGTATCCGGCGCGACGGTATTCGTCATGGGTCGTGGGGCGCCCACGTGATCCATAGATGGATCTGGATTGCCTTGCTTTGTCCTCCAATATATCTCGCAAGTCCGGCGCGTTCCCTCTTGGCTTCGTACTTTTGGAGCGATGTCGGGGTACGGTCTTGGCTGGGGGCCTGGATGCCTCTCTGTCACGACCACGGGGTGGTCGGTCAGCCGTATCGTGCGCTGGTGATGGAGGTATGTATGCTTCCTCCTCTAATCGGGGGAGCAGCTTGCGTCTTGGGTAGCTTTTGGAGGGGCGTTCGAGTTTATACTCTTCAGCCGCGAGGACCTCGGTCCATCGATCGGCCAGCAGGTCCTGATCAGCTTGAAGCTGTTGCTGCTTTTTCTTTAGGCTGTTTGCTGTGGCGATAAGCCTGCGCTTGAAACGCTCCTGTTCGATGGGATCCTCAGGTACGACGAATTCGTCATCGTTGAGGCTTGCTTCGTCTTCAGAGGGAGGCATATAGTTATGATCCTCAACCTCTTCGTCTGCCGCCCTCTCGTGAGGGCTTGCTTCTGCATCCTCCTGCGCTGAGTCTTGCTGGAGGGGATTGTCTTCGGCACTCTCTGGGGTATTATTACCTCCTGTGCCGGAATCTCCATTCTTGCTGTGGCGGGATTTAGAGCGGCGCCGCTGACGCCGGTGTTTGGGCTGCTTCTTTAAAGAATCTGCCTCCGCTGCTTCTTCGGCGTCCCCGTCTTTTGGGGTGTCCACCATGTATATGTCGTATTACGAGGTGGTCTTCCAGTGCCCTGTAGGCGCTGGTTCATGTTCGTCTCCGGCATCGTCGTCCATAGCATTGATGTCATCGGAGTCGTAGTCTAGCATGTCGGTTAGATCATCGACAGTGGCTACAAAGTGGGTGGTGGGTGGGCTCTGAATTTCTTCGTCGTCCGTACCCCAACCATCCTGGCCATAGTCCGGCCAGGACTCTCCTGATAACAAGAGATGCTTTAGCGAATTTAGCATGTCGCCAAAGGGCGAGTGTTGGAAGATGTCCGCGGCGGTGAATTCCATAACCGGCGCCCAATCCGAATTGATTGGTAGGGGCGTGGGAGGTTCGGAGTCCGGCAAGGAGTCCGGCACCTCGGAATCACGAGTTTCACGAGGGACAAGATTAGCGTTCAGCTCCATCGCCGTGGAAGTTGAAGCCCCCGAGGTGGTGTCCATCCACCGATCCTCGATCTGGGTGATCGGCTCCGGACTAAAGGCCAAAGCGTATTCGCGTGCGGCTAACAAGGCACTGTTTGGCGGCAGAGCTAGATCATGCCCATCGTAACAGTGCGGCGCGCTTGGCTATGGCTCGAGCCCGTCGAAGATCAAGTCTCCGCGGACATCGGCCGTGAAGTTTAGACTTCCAAATCTGACCTGACGGCCAGGGGCGTAGCTCTCGATCCGCTCCAGATGGCCAAGCGAATTAGCCCGCAGTGCGAAGCTGCCGAATACGAAGATCTGTCTGGGGAGAAAAGTCTCATCCTGGACAGCGTTGGTTGTTGAAGATGCCATCGGGCCTATCGGTGACGACACAGAGGAACTCTCAATGAAAGCACCAATGTCGGTGTCAAAACCGGCGGATCTTGGGTAGGGGGTCCCGAACTGTGCGTCTAGGCGGACGGTAACAGGAGACGAGGGACACGATGTTTCACCCAGGTTCGGGCCCTCTTGATGGAGGTAAAACCCTACGTCCTACTTGATTAATATTGATGATATGGGTAGTACAAGAGTGGATCTACCACGAGATCAAGGAGGCTAAACCCTAAAGCTAGCCTATGGTATGATTGTTGTAATGTATGTTGTGTCCTACGGACTAAAGCCCTCCGGTTTATATAGACACCGGAGGAGGCTAGGGTTACACAGAGTCGGTTACAATGGTAGGAGATCTACATATCCGTATCGCCAAGCTTGCCTTCCACGCCAAGGAAAGTCCCATCCGGACACGGGACGGAGTCTTCAATCTTGTATCTTCGTAGTCTTGGAGTCCGGCGGACGATGATAGTCCGGCTGTCCGGACACCCCCCAGTCCAGGACTCCTTCAATGACCTAGAACCATTCTCGATCAATAACCAATAGCGGGACCTGGATGCCCATATTGGTTCCTACATATTCTACGAAGATCTTTATCGGTCAAACCGCATAACAACATACGTTGTTCCCTTTGTCATTGGTATGTTACTTGCCCGAAATTCGATCGTCGGTATCCAATACCTAGTTCAATCTCGTTACTGGCAAGTCTCTTTACTCATTCCGTAATACATCATCTCATAACCAACTCATTAGTTACAATGCTTGCAAGGCTTAGGTGATGAGTATTACCAAGAGGGCCCAGAGATACCTCTCCGAAAATCGGAGTGACAAAACCTAATCTCGAATTATGCCAACCCAACATGTACCTTCGGAGACACCTGTAGAGCACCTTTATAATCACCCAGTTACGTTGTGACGTTTGGTAGCACACAAAGTGTTCCTCCGATAAACGGGAGTTGCACAATCTCATAGTTGCAGGAACTTTGTATAAGTCATGAAGAAAGCAATAGCAGTATACTAAACGATCAAGTGCTAGGCTAACGGAATGGGTCATGTCAATCACATCATTCTCCTAATGATGTGATCCCATTAATCAAATGACAACACATGTCTATGGTTAGGAAACATAACCATCTTTAATTAATGAGCTAGTCAAGTAGAGGCATACTAGTGACTATATGTTTGTCTATGTATTCACACATGTATCATGTTTCCGGTTAATACAATTCTAGCATGAATAATAAACATTTATCATGATATGAGGAAATAAATAATAACTTTATTATTGCCTCTAGGGCATATTTCCTTCAGTCTCCCACTTGCACTAGAGTCAATAATCTAGATTACATAGTAATGATTCTAACACCCATGGAGTCTTGGTGCTGATCATGTTTTGCTCGTGAGAGAGGCTTAGTCAACGGGTCTGCAACATTCAAATCCGTATGTATCTTGCAAATCTCTATGTATCCCACTTGGACTTTGTCCCGAATGGAGTTGAAGCATCTGTTGATGTGCTTGGTCCTCTTGTGAAATCTGGATTCCTTTGCCGAGGCAATTGCACCAGTATTGTCACAGAAGATCTTCATTGGTCCCGATGCACTAGGTATGACACCTAGACCGAAGCAGCTATGTACTCCGCTTCACATGTAGATCCCGCCACGACGCTTTGTTTAGAACTGCACCAACTTACAGCTCGACCGTTTAACAAAAATACGTATCCGGTTTGCGATTTAGAATCGTCCGGATCAGTGTCAAAGCTTGCATCGATGTAACCATTTACGACTAGCTCTTTGTCACCTCCATATACGAGAAACATATCCTTAGTCCTTTTCAGGTATTTCAGGATGTTCTTGACCGCTGTCCAGTGATCCACTCCTGGATTACTTCGGTACCTTCTTGCCAAGCTTATTGCTAAGCATACGTCAGGTCTGGTACACAGCATTGCATACATGATAGAGCATATGGCTGAAGCATAGGGAACATTTTTCATTTTCTCTCTATCTTCTGCTGTGGTCGGGCATTGAGTTTGACTCAACTTCACACCTTGTAGTACAGGCAAGAATCGTTTCTTTGCCTGATCCATTTTGAACTTTTTCAAAATCTTGTCAAGGTATGTGCTTTGTGAAAGTCCTATTAAGCGTCTTGATCTATCTCTATAGATCTTGATGCCCAATATGTAAGCATCTTCACCGAGGTCTTTCATTGAAAAACTTTTATTCAAGTATCCCTTTATGCTATCCAGAAATTCTATATCATTTCCAATTAATAATATGTCATCTACATATAAAATTAGAAATGCTGCAGAGATCCCACTCACTTTCTTGTAAATACAGGCTTCTCCAAAAGTCTGTATAAAACCATATGCTTTTATCACACTATCAAAGCGTTTATTCCAACTCCGAGATGCTTGCACCAGTCCATAAATGGAACGCTGGAGCTTGCACACTTTGTTAGCACTTTTTGGATCAACAAAACCTTCCGGCTGCATCATATACAACTCTTCGTAGATATATCCGAAGGCAAGACATTCGTTGCTACGAATGGATAACCCCAAAACGATAGCGGTAAATCAGTAAGAGACATCATAGATCGCACCATATCAAGTAAAGTACGATTACGATGTTCGGACACACCATTTCGTTGTGGTGATCCAGGTGGCATGAGTTGTGAAACTATTCCACATTGTTTCAATTCTAGGCCAAACTCGTAACTCAAATATTCTCCTCCACGATCAGATCGTAGAAACTTTATTTTCTTATTACGATGATTTTCCACTTCACTCTGAAATTCTTTGAACCTTTCAAATGTTTCAGACTTGTGTTTCATCAAGTAGATATACCCATATCTGCTCAAATCATCTGTGAAGGTGAGAAAATAACGATACCCGCCGCGAGCCTCAATATTCATTGGACCACAAACATCAGTATGTATGATTTCCAACAAATCAGTTGCTCGCTCCATAGTTCCGGAGAACGGCATTTTAGTCATTTTGCCCATAAGGCACAGTTCGCAAGTACCAAGTGATTCATAATCAAGTGATTCCAAAAGTCCATCAGTACGGAGTTTCTTCATGCGCTTTACACCGATATGACCCAAACGGCAGTGCCACAAGTAAGTTGCACTATCGTTATCAACTCTGCATCTTTTGGTTTCAACACTATGAATATGTGTATCACTACTATCGAGATTCAGTAAAAATAGACCACTGTTCAAGGGTGCATGACCATAAAAGATATTAATCATATAAATAGAACAACCATTATTCTCTGATTTAAATGAATAACCGTCTCGCATCAAACAAGATCCAGATATAATGTTCATGCTCAACGCTGGCACCAAATAACAATTATTCAGGTCTAAAACTAATCCTGAAGGTAGATGTAGAGGTAGCGTGCCGACCGCGATCACATCGACTTTGGAACCGTTTCCCACGCGCATCGTCACCTCGTCCTTCGCTAGTGCTCGCTTATTCCGTAGTCCCTGTTTCGAGTTGCGAATATTAGCAACAGAACCAGTATCAAATACCTAGGTGCTACTACGAGCTCTAGTTAGGTACAAATCAATAACATGTATATCACATATACCTTTGTTCACTTTTCCATCCTTCTTATCCGCCAAATACTTGGGGCAGTTCCGCTTCCAGTGACCAGTCTGCTTGCAGTAGAAGCACTCAGTTTCAGGCTTAGGTCCAGACTTGGGTTTCTTCTCTTGAGCAGCAACTTGCTTGTTGTTCTTTTTGAAGTTCCCCTTCTTCTTCCCTTTGCCCTTTTTCTTGAAACTAGTGGTCTTGTTGACCATCAACACTTGATGCTCCTTCTTGATTCCTACCTCCGCAGCTTTTAGCATTGCGAAGAGCTCGGGAATAGTCTTGTTCATCCCTTGCATATTATAGTTCATCACAAAGCTCTTGTAGCTTGGTGGCCGTGATTGGAGAATTCTGTCAATGACGCTATCATCTGGAAGATTAACTCCCAGTTGAATCAAGTGATTATTATACCCAGACATTTTGAGTATATGCTCACTGACAGAACTATTCTCCTCCATCTTGCAGCTGTAGAACTTATTGGAGACTTCATATCTCTCAATCCGGGAATTTGCTTGAAATATTAACTTCAACTCCTGGAACACCTCATATGCTCCATGACGTTCAAAACGTCGTTGAAGGCCCGGTTCTAAGCCGTAAAGCATGGCACACTGAACTATAGAGTAGTCATCAGCTTTGCTCTGCCAGACGTTCTTAACGTCGTCAGTTGCATCAGCAGCAGGCCTGGCACCCAGCGGTGCTTCCAGGACGTAACTTTTCTATGCAGCAATGAGGATAATCCTCAGGTTACGGACCCAGTCCGTGTAATTGCTACCATCATCTTTCAACTTTGCTTTCTCAAGGAACGCATTAAAATTCAACGGAACAACAGCACGAGCCATCTATCTACAAACAAACATAGACAAGCAAAATACTATCAGGTACTAAGTTCATGATAAATTTAAGTTCAATTAATCATATTACTTAAGAACTCCCACTTAGATAGACATCTCTCTAGTCATCTAAGTGATTACGTGATCCAAATCAACTAAACCATGACCGATCATCACGTGAGATGGAGTAGTTTTCAATGGTGAACATCACTATGTCGATCATATCTACTATATGATTCACGCTCGACCTTTCGGTCTCCGTGTTCCGAGGCCATATCTGCATATGCTAGGCTCGTCAAGTTTAACCTAAGTATTCCGCGTGTGCAAAACTGGCTTGCTCCCGTTGTAGATGGACGTAGAGCTTATCACACCCGATCATCATGTGGTGTCTGGGCACGATGAACTTTGGCAACGGTGCATACTCAAGGAGAACACTTCTTGATAATTTTAGTGAGAGATCATTTTAAAATGCTACCGTCAATCAAAGCAAGATAAGATGCATAAAGGATAAACATCACATGCAATCAATATAAGTGATATGATATGGCCATCATCATCTTGTGCTTGTGATCTCCATCTCCGAAGCACCGTCGTGATCACCATCGTCACCGGCGCAACACCTTGATCTCCATCGTAGCATCGTTGCCGTTTACGCCATCTATTGCTTCTACGACTATCGCTACCGCTTAGTGATAAAGTAAAGCAATTACAGGGCATTTGCATTTCAATAAAGCGACAACCATATGGCTCCTGCCAGTTGCCGATAACTTCGGTTACAAAACATGATCATCTCATACAATAAAATATAGCATCACGTCTTGGCCATATCACATCACAACATACCCTGCAAAAACAAATTAGACGTCCTCTACTTTGTTGTTGCAAGTTTTACGTGGCTGCTGCGGGCTGAGCAAGAACTGTTCTTACCTACGCATCAAAACCACAACGATAGTTCGTCAAGTTGGTGATGTTTTAACCTTCGCAAGGACCGAGCGTAGCCATACTCGATTCAGCTAAAGTGAGAGAGACAGACACCCGCCAGCCACCTTTAAGCACGAGTGCTCGTAACGGTGAAACCAGTCTCGCGTAAGCGTACGCGTAATGTCGGTCCGGGCCGCTTCATATCACAATACCGCAGAACCAAAGTATGACATGCTGGTAAGCAGTATGACTTGTATCGCCCACAACTCACTTGTGTTCTACTCGTGCATATAACATCAACGCATAAAACCTAGGCTCGGATGCCACTGTTGGGGAACGTAGTAATTTCAAAAAAAATTCTACGCACATGCAAGATCATGGTGATGGCATAGCAACGAGAGGGGAGAGTGTTCGTCCATGTACCCTCGTAGACCGTAAGCGGAAGCGTTAGCACAACGCGGTTGATGTAGTCGTACGTCTTCACGATCCGACCGATCCAAGCACTGAACGTACGGGGCCTTCGAGTTCAGCACACGTTCAGCTCGATGACGATCTCCGGCCTCTGATCCAGCGAAGCTCCGGAGATGAGTTCTGTCGGCACGATGGCGTGGTGACAATGATGATGTTCTACCGGCGCAGGGCTTCGCCTAAACTCCACGACGATATGACCGAGGTGGAATATGGTGGAGGGGGGCACCGCACATGGCTAAGGAACGATCCGTAGATCAACTTGTGTGTCTATGGGGTGCCCCCCCGCCCCCGTATATAAAGGAGCAAGGGGGGAGGCCGGCCGGCCCCTTGGGCGCGCCAAGGGAGGAGGAATCCTCCTCCTAGTAGGAGTAGAACTCCTCCTTTCCTACTCCTACTAGGAGGGGGGAGGAAGGGGGAGAGGGGGAAGGAAAGGAGGGGCGCCGCCCCCCTCCTAGTCCAATTCGGACTAAAGGAAGGAGGGGGCGCGCGGCCCATGCTGGCCGCCCCTCTCTCCTTTCCCCTAAGGCCCATAAGGCCCAATACTCTCCCGGGGGGTTCCGGTAACCCCTCCGGCACTCCCGTTTTCTCCGAAATCACCCGGAACACTTTCGGTGTCCAAATATAGTCATCCAATATATCAATATTTATGTCTCGACCATTTCGAGAATCCTCGTCATGTCCGTGATCACATCCGGGACTCCGAACAAACTTCGGTACATCAAAACTTGTAAACTCATAATAAAACTGTCATCGTAACGTTAAGCATGCGGACCCTACGGGTTCGAGAACTATGTAGACATGACCTAGAACCATTCTCTATCAATAACCAATAGCGGGACCTGGATGCCCATATTGGTTCCTACATATTCTACGAAGATCTTTATCGGTCAAACCGCATAACAACATACGTTGTTCCCTTTGTCATTGGTATGTTACTTGCCCGAGATTCGATCTTCAGTATCCAATACCTAGTTCAATCTCGTTATTGGCAAGTCTCTTTACTCGTTCCATAATACATCATATCATAACCAACTCATTAGTTACAATGCTTGCAAGACTTAGGTGATGAGTATTACCGAGAGGGCCCAGAGATACCTCTCCGACAATCGGAGTGACAAAACCTAATCTCGAATTATGCCAACCCAACATGTACCTTCGGAGACACCTGTAGAGCACCTTTATAATCACCCAGTTACGTTGTGACGTTTGGTAGCACACAAAGTGTTCCTCCGATAAACAGGAGTTGCACAATCTCATAGTTGCAGGAACTTTGTATAAGTCATGAAGAAAGCAATAGCAGTATACTAAACGATCAAGTGCTAGGCTAACGGAATGGGTCATGTCAATCACATCATTCTCCTAATGATGTGATCCCATTAATCAAATGACAACACATGTCTATGGTTAGGAAACATAACCATCTTTGATTAGTGAGGTAGTCAAGTAGAGGCATACTAGTGACTATATGTTTGTCTATGTATTCACACATGTATCATGTTTCCGGTTAATACAATTCTAGCATGAATAATAAACATTTATCATGATATGAGGAAATAAATAATAACTTTATTATTGCCTCTAGGGCATATTTCCTTCAGTCTCCCACTTGCACTAGAGTCAATAATCTAGATTATGTAGTAATGATTCTAACACCCATGGAGTCTTGGTGATGATCATGTTTTGCTCGTGAGAGAGGCTTAGTCAACGGGTCTGCAACATTCAGATCCGTATGTATCTTGCAAATCTCTATGTCTCCCACTTGGACTTGGTCCCGAATGGAGTTGAAGCGTCTCTTGATGTGCTTGGTCCTCTTGTGAAATCTGGATTCCTTTGCCAAGGCAATTGCACCAGTATTGTCACAGAAGATCTTCATTGGTCCCGATGCACTAGGTATGACACCTAGATCGAAAATGAACTCCTTCATCCAGACTCCTTCATTTGCTGCTTCCGAAGCAGCTATGTACTCCGCTTCACATGTAGATCCCACCACGACGCTTTGTTTAGAACTGCACCAACTTACAGCTCGACCGTTTAACAAAAATACGTATCCGGTTTGCGATTTAGAATCGTCCGGATCAGTGTCAAAGCTTGCATCGATGTAACCATTTACGACTAGCTCTTTGTCACCTCCATATACGAGAAACATATCCTTAGTCCTTTTCAGGTATTTTAGGATGTTCTTGACCGCTGTCCAGTGATCCACTCCTGGATTACTTTGGTACCTTCCTGCCAAGCTTATTGCTAAGCATACGTCAGGTCTGGTACACAGCATTGCATACATGATAGAGCATATGGCTGAAGGATAGGGAACATTTTTCATTTTCTCTCTATCTTCTGCTGCGGCCGGGCATTGAGTTTGACTCAACTTCACACCTTGTAGTACAGGCAAGAATCCTTTCTTTGCCTGATCCATTTTGAACTTTTTCAAAATCTTGTCAAGGTATGTGCTTTGTGAAAGTCCTATTAAGCGTCCTGATCTATCTCTATAGATCTTGATGCCCAATATGTAAGCAGCTTCACCGAGGTCTTTCATTGAAAAACTTTTATTCAAGTATCCCTTTATGCTATCCAGAAATTCTATATCATTTCCAAATAATAATATGTCATCTACATATAAAATTAGAAATGCTACAGAGCTCCCACTCACTTTCTTGTAAATACAGGCTTCTCCAAAAGTCTGTATAAAACCATATGCTTTGATCACACTATCAAAGCGTTTATTCCAACTCCGAGATGCTTGCACCAGTCCATAAATGGAATGCTGGAGCTTGCACACTTTGTTAGCACTTTTTGGATCAACAAAACCTTCCGGCTGCATCATATACAACTCTTCTTCTAGAAATCCATTCAAGAATGCAGTCTTGACATCCATTTGCCAAATTTTATAATCATGAAATGCAGCAATAGCTAACATGATTCGGACAGAATTAAGCATCGCTACGGGTGAGAAAGTCTCATCGTAGTCAACACCTTGAACTTGTCGAAAACCTTTTGCAACAAGTCGAGCTTTATAGATAGTTACATTACCATCAGCGTCAGTCTTCTTCTTAAAGATCTATTTATTCTCAATGGCTTGCCGATCATCGGGCAAGTCAACCAAAGTCCATACTTTGTTTTCATACATGGATCCCATCTCAGATTTCATGGCCTCTAGCCATTTTGCGGAATCTGGGCTCATCATCGCTTCCTCATAGTTCGTAGGTTCATCATGGTCAAGTAACATGACTTCCAGAATAGGATTATCGTACCACTCTGGTGCGGATCTTACTCTGGTAGACCTACGAGGTTCAGTAGAAACTTGATCTGAAGTTTCATGATCATTATCATTAGCTTCCTCACTAATTGGTGTAGTTGTCACAGGAACCGGTTCTTGTGATGAACTACTCTCCAATAAGGGAGTAGATACAGTTATCTCATCAAGTTATACTTTCCTCCCAATCACTTCTTTCGAGAGAAACTCCTTCTCTAGAAAGGATCCATTCTTAGCAACGAATGTCTTGCCTTAGGATCTGTGATAGAAGGTGTACCCAACAGTCTCTTTTGGGTATCCAATGAAGACACATTTCTCCGATTTGGGTTCGAGCTTATCTGGTTGAAGTTTCTTCACATAAGCATCGCAGCCCCAAACTTTAAGAAACGACAACTTTGGTTTCTTGCCAAACCACAGTTCATAAGGCGTCGTCTCAACGGATTTTGATGGTGCCCTATTTAACGTGAATGCGGCCGTCTCTAAAGCATAACCCCAAAATGATAGCGGTAAATCAGTAAGAGACATCATAGATCGCACCATATCAAGTAAAGTACGATTACGACGTTCGGACACACCATTTCGTTGTGGTGTTCCGGGTGGCGTGAGTTGTGAAACTATTCCACATTGTTTCAAGTGTAGGCCAAACTCGTAACTCAAATATTCTCCTCCATGATCAGATCGTAGAAACTTTATTTTCTTATTACGATGATTTTCCACTTCACTCTGAAATTCTTTGAACCTTTCAAATGTTTCAGACTTGTGTTTCATCAAGTAAATATACCCATATCTGCTCAAATCATCTGTGAAGGTGAGAAAATAACGATACCCGCCGCGAGCCTCAATATTCATTGGACCACAAACATCAGTATGTATGATTTCCAACAAATCAGTTGCTCGCTCCATAGTTCCGGAGAACGGCGTTTTAGTCATTTTGCCCATAAGGCACGGTTCGCAAGTACCAAGTGATTCATAATCAAGTGATTCCAAAAGTCCATCAGTATGGAGTTTCTTCATGCGCTTTACAACGATATGACCCAAACGGCAGTGCCACAAGTAAGTTGCACTATCGTTATCAACTCTGCATCTTTTGGTTTCAACACTATGAATATGTGTATCACTACTATCGAGATTCAGTAAAACTAGACCACTCTTCAAGGGTGCATGACCATAAAAGATATTACTCATATAAATAGAACAACCATTATTCTCTGATTTAAATGAATAACCGTCTCGCATCAAACAAGATCTAGATATAATGTTCATGCTCAACGCTGGCACCAAATAACAATTATTCAGGTCTAAAACTAATCCCGAAGGTAGATGTAGAGGTAGCGTGCCGACCGCGATCACATCGACTTTGGAACCGTTTCCCACGCGCATCGTCACCTCGTCCTTGGCCAGTGCTCGCTTATTCCGTAGTCCCTGTTTCGAGTTGCAAATATTAGCAACAGAACCAGTATCAAATACCCAGGTGCTACTACGAGCTCTAGTTAGGTACACATCAATAACATGTATATCACATATACCTTTGTTCACTTTTCCATCCTTCTTATCCGCCAAATACTTGGGGCAGTTCCGCTTCCAGTGACCAGTCTGCTTGCAATAGAAGAACTCAGTTTCAGGCTTAGGTCCAGACTTGGGTTTCTTCTCTTAAGCAGCAACTTGCTTGCTGTTCTTTTTGAAGTTCCCCTTCTTCTTCCCTTTGCCCTTTTTCTTGAAACTAGTGGTCTTGTTGACCATCAACACTTGATGCTCCTTCTTGATTTCTACCTCCGCAGCTTTTAGCATTGCGAAGAGCTCGGGAATAGTCTTGTTCATCCCTTGCATATTATAGTTCATCACAAAGCTCTTGTAGCTTGGTGGCAGTGATTGGAGAATTCTGTCAATGACGCTATCATCCGGAAGATTAACTCCCAGTTGAATCAAGTGATTATTATACCCAGACATTTTGAGTATATGCTCACTGACAGAACTATTCTCCTCCATCTTGCAGCTGTAGAACTTATTGGAGACTTCATATCTCTCAATCCGGGCATTTGCTTGAAATATTAACTTCAACTCCTGGAACATCTCATATGCTCCATGACGTTCAAAACGTCGTTGAAGGCCCGGTTCTAAGCCGTAAAGCATGGCACACTGAACTATAGAGTAGTCATCAGCTTTGCTCTGCCAGATGTTCTTAACGTCGTCAGTTGCATCAGCAGCAGGCCTGGCACCCAGCGGTGCTTCCAGGACGTAACTTTTCTGTGCAGCAATGAGGATAATCCTCAGGTTTCGGACCCAGTCCATGTAATTTCTACCATCATCTTTCAACTATGCTTTCTCAAGGAACGCATTAAAATTCAACGGAACAACAACACGAGCCATCTATCTACAAACAAACATAGACAAGCAAAATACTATCAGGTACTAAGTTCATGATAAATTTAAGTTCAATTAATCATATTACTTAAGAACTCCCACTTAGACAGACATCTCTCTAGTCATCTAAGTGATTACGTGATCCAAATCAACTAAACCATGACCGATCATCACGTGAGATGGAGTAGTTTTCAATGGTGAACATCACTATGTTGATCATATCTACTATATGATTCACGCTCAACCTTTCGGTCTCCGTGTTCCGAGGCCATATCTGCATATGCTAGGCTCGTCAAGTTTAACCTGAGTATTCCGCGTGTGCAAAACTGGCTAGCACCCGTTGTACATGGACGTAGAGCTTATCACACCCGATCATCATGTGGTGTCTGGGCACGACGAACTTTGGCAACGGTGCATACTCAGGGAGAACACTTCTTGATAATTTTAGTGAGAGATCATCTTAAAATGCTACCGTCAATCAAAGCAAGATAAGATGCATAAAGGATAAACATCACATGCAATCAATATAAGTGATATGATATGGCCATCATCATCTTGTGCTTGTGATCTCCATCTCCGAAGCACCGTCGTGATCACCATCGTCACCGGCGCGACACCTTGATCTCCATCGTAGCATCGTTGTTGTTTACGCCATCTATTGCTTCTACGACTATCGCTACTGCTTAGTGATAAAGTAAAGCAATTACAGGGCGTTTGCATTTCATACAATAAAGCGACAACCATATTGCTCCTGCCAGTTGCCGATAACTTCGGTTACAAAACATGATCATCTCATACAATAAAATATAGCATCACGTCTTGGCCATATCACATCACAACATACCCTGCAAAAACAAATTAGACGTCCTCTACTTTGTTGTTGCAAGTTTTACGTGGCTGCTACGGGCTGAGCAAGAACCGTTCTTACCTACGCATCAAAACCACAACGATAGTTCGTCAAGTTGGTGCTGTTTTAACCTTCGCAAGGACCGGGCGTAGCCATACTCGATTCAGCTAAAGTGAGAGAGACAGACACCCGCCAGCCACCTTTAAGCACGAGTGCTCGTAACGGTGAAACCAGTCTCGCGTAAGCGTACGTGTAATGTCGGTCCGGGCCGTTTCATCTCACAATACCGCCGAACCAAAGTATGACATGCTGGTAAGCAGTATGACTTGTATCGCCCACAACTCACTTGTGTTCTACTCGTGCATATAACATCAACGCATAAAACCTAGGCTCGAATGCCACTGTTGGGGAACGTAGTAATTTCAAAAAATTTCCTACGCACACGCAAGATCATGGTGATGGCATAGCAACGAGAGGGGAGAGTGTTCGTCCACGTACCCTCGTAGACCGTAAGCGGAAGCGTTAGCACATTGCGGTTGATGTAGTCGTACGTCTTCACGATCCGACTGATCCAAGCACCGAACGTACGGGGCCTCTGAGTTCAGCACACGTTCAGCTCGATGACGATCTCCGACCTCCGATCCAGCGAAGCTCCGGAGATGAGTTCCGTCAGCACGACGGCGTGGTGACGATGATGATGTTCTACCGGCGTAGGGCTTCGCCTAAACTCTGCGACGATATGACCGAGGTGGAATATGGTGGAGGGGGCACCACACACGGCTAAGGAACGATCCGTAGATCAACTTGTGTGTCTATGGGGTGCCCCCCCGCCCCCGTATATAAAGGAGCAAGGGGGGAGGCCGGCCGGCCCCTTGGGCGCGGTAAGGGAGGAGGAATCCTCCTCATAGTAGGAGTAGGACTCCTCCTTTCCTACTCCTACTAGGAGGGGGAAGGAAGGGGGAGAGGGGGAAGGAAAGGGGGGGGCGCCGCCCCCCCCCCCTCCTAGTCCAATTCGGACCAGAGGGGGGAGGGGGTGCGTGGCCCATGCTGGCCGCCCCTCTCTCCTTTCCCCTAAGGCCCATAAGGCCCAATACTCTCCCGGGGGTTCCAGTAACCCCTCCGGCACTCCGGTTTTCTCCGAAATCACCCGGAACACTTCCGGTGTCCGAATATAGTCGTCCAATATATCAATCTTTATGTCTCGACCATTTCGAGACTCCTCGTCATGTCCGTGATCACATCCAGGACTCTGAACAAACTTCAGTACATCCAAACTTGTAAACTCATAATATAACTCTCATCGTAATGTTAAGCGTGCGGACCCTACGGGTTCGAGAACTATGTAGACATGACCTAGAACCATTCTCGGTCAATAACCAAGAGCGGGAACTGGATGCCCATGTTGGTTCCTACATATTCTACGAAGATCTTTATCGGTAAACCGCATAACAACATATGTTGTTCCCTTTGTCATTGGTATGTTACTTGCCCGAGATTCGAGCGTCGGTATCCAATACCTAGTTCAATCTCGTTACTGGCAAGTCTCTTTACTCGTTCCGTAATACATCATCTCATAACCAACTCATTAGTTACAATGCTTGCAAGGCTTAGGTGATGAGTATTACCGAGAGGGCCCAGAGATACCTCTCCGAAAATCGGAGTGACAAAACCTAATCTCGAATTATGCCAACCCAACATGTACCTTCGGAGACACCTGTAGAGCACCTTTATAATCACCCAGTTACGTTGTGACGTTTGGTAGCACACAAAGTGTTCCTCCGGTAAACGGGAGTTGCACAATCTCATAGTTGCAGGAACTTTGTATAAGTCATGAAGAAAGCAATAGCAGTATACTAAACGATCAAGTGCTAGGCTAACAGAATGGGTCATGTCAATCACATCATTCTCCTAGTGATGTGATCCCATTAATCAAATGACAACACATGTCTATGGTTAGGAAACATAAGCATCTTTGATTAATGAGCTAGTCAAGTAGAGGCATACTAGTGACTATATGTTTGTCTATGTATTTACACATGTATCATGTTTCCGGTTAATACAATTCTAGCATGAATAATAAACATTTATCATGATATGAGGAAATAAATAATAACTTTATTATTGCCTCTAGGGCATATTTCCTTCATATACCACATCATATGCACATGCAAACCCTCCTGCAAAACCAAGTTAGACGTCTCTAATTGGTTCATGCAAAAGTTTATCTTACGTGGCTTCTAAGGTTTCGAAACAAACCGAAGCTACCAACGTCCATCATCAAGCATGATAATTCAAGTCGCTAGATTAACTTTTGTGGGGTGTATGAAACACGAGATAATAAAATCTCAAGCCCCATACTGAACTTCGTCATACGCATGACCCCCGTCCAGATCATGTCTGCATTGCCCTTTCGTCTGCGAAATTTCATCTTTCTTTCTAACTACGGTGGAATTCAATGAACTGTTAGCACTTCGTTGATCAATCAGGATCGCGGATTGCCAGAACATTGAAACTCCACCATACTGTCATCAAGATCAGAAATATGCAAATTCCAGGGAAGCAACTAGAATATCAGGTAACAGATTTCATCTGCTACCCGCACAAATAATTTTCAGTAATAGATCTCATCTACTACCTAATTATATTGTGCAACACCCATACATCTCCATGTATTCTAGATCTCAACTTGCATCTACGCATAGCACGGCTCATGATGCCACTGTAGGGTAACGCAGCAGAAAACAAAAATTTCTGACCTACGCACCAGCCCAGGACCACTATGAAGACTACATACAAGGTTTGATCTTTTTCGTTACCGACTCGTAGCGCAGCGGAAGTAGCGTCGATGACGATCGGCGGTGCAGATCCCCGTAGCTAGGATCTACAACCTCCCAACCGCGAGGATGTATACCCTCATCCGCCATTCGGACAGCCCTCCGGGAGGCGGTCGGACAGTCCTCCGGACGATGTTGCAGACAGCCCTTCGGGAGGACCTTCGAAACTCGAACGGTCACTCGGACAGCCCTATGGGAGGACTCACAGAACTCGGTCCGTCACATGGACAGCCCTCCGGGAGGCACTCTCAAAACAGCCCCTCGGGCACAAAGATCGAAACTACGACCTCTCTACGGGGTTGCACACATACGGTGTCATCTATCCGGCAGGGCTTCGCCATCCAGAACTAGCTCCCACCGGAACCCAGACAGCCTTTCGGCACTATGAAACTATTTCGTGGGATGGAGAGAAGAAGCCAGATCATTGCATGGCATGTGTATGAGAGATCAAGGGATGTGTGTGTGGAGGGCTGCCCCTCCACCTCTATTTACAGGCCAAGGCAAGGGGTGGGGTGGTGGAGGAAATACCAAACTTCCCATGCTACATGTCCCACATGGAAGGGTAAAAAGGTAACACAAGGGGGCCACCAAGGGGACACCCCATGGCAGCCCAACACCTTGTCCCCCCATGGGGGGCAACAAGCCACCAACATGTCTCCATGAAACATGCCTGCTCCCTAGACAAAAAGCCACCAAACATGCAACCCCCGATTCGTGGGATCTTGTCCCCTCGCGCTGAGACAAGATATTTTCCGCGGAACTTTTTTCTGAAAAATTCCAGAAGGTCCCAAAACATTTCCGGTACCCTCTAAAACTATTCTGGGCATGATCCGAAACATTTTCGGTGCTGTGGTTTTTATCAGCGGAAAGCATCAACAATGGTTATGGCAGTTTTGGAACATTTCTGATTTTTCTCTCTGAAAATTCCCAGAAGTTCCCAGACCAATTCTGGAACCCTCTGATAATTTCCATGCGGTGCCGAAACCCTTTTTGAACTAATAATATATTCCGAAACATCTTTTCAGTTTTACCAAAACACTTTCGGTGTTCTTTCTCCGGAACTCTTCCGTTGTCTCCGAAACTTTTTTGGTGATTTTCTCTCAGACTCCCTGTCTAGTATTCAGCAGATAGATGACCCTTAAGCGTGTGACCCTATAGGTTCAGTGAAGTATAGACATGACCCGGAAACCCTTCCGATCAATGATCAACATCGGAGCCGTGGACACCCATATTGACCCCTATACCCACATGAATAAATATTCGAGTGAACCTCCAGTTGCCGTGAGCTATTCCTGTTGCTTCGCAATATGTCACAAACACCTGAGGTGAGATTTATTGCAACCCCGTGGGCCAACACTTTGTCCACTATGCAAGTTACCTCATTAGCGGTTTTGTTCTCTTTTCTCGTTTTCGTGTTCCGGCATCCCAGTGATCAAATCACCCTGTGTCTGGCCAGACGATGATGGATACTGTTACACCGAGAGGGCCCGAGTATATCTCTCCATCGTTGGAGGAGCAAATCACAATCTTGAGCTATCTCGTTACTTGCCATACTTTTCCGTGAACCCGCAAGCCGCCGTAATAGCCACCCAGTTACGAATGACGTTTAACAAACCCCAAAGTTCACGAAGCAAGTACGAAGGAACTCAATACTCTCCTGG
Source organism: Triticum aestivum (assembly GCF_018294505.1). Classification (NCBI taxonomy): domain Eukaryota; kingdom Viridiplantae; phylum Streptophyta; class Magnoliopsida; order Poales; family Poaceae; genus Triticum; species Triticum aestivum. Next base: position 805,919,468 of record NC_057798.1, read on the forward strand.
TCTAAGGAATTATGCAAACATTAACTTCCTGTGTTATTAACCATAAACTTGTGACGAATGTATCTCATAGCATAACATCAATTCGGGTCGATTCAACACAAATGTTCTGCTAACATTGTGCACTCAAAATTGTTGGCATATACATGCCCATGATCAGGAAAACAGAACCATCATGCAACACTTGAGCTAGTCTTAGAGGCCAGACCAGGAATACATTTTATCGTTTATTATTCCACACGTGCATATGAGTCTTCCTCCGAGCCTCATTTTATTTGCAGACTCGAGAACCATAGCAGTTATAGCATGGAACATAAACCTAATTATGAACAGGGAGATAAATAATAGTATTTATTATTGCCTTTAGGGCATATCTGTTACAATCAGCTCTTCGACGGTGTGGTAGCTCTCGGCCTGGAACTTCACCTTCTCGACGAGCCGACGCGCTCGGCCTCGAACTCGCCGATGAGGCGCTCTTCGGCCCAAATCTCGGGGACTACACCCTGCGGGTGCGCTGGTGCGCCCCCGCGAAGATCAAGAAAGAAGAAAGAAGAGCATACCACGCGCCTCGGTCAGGGTAGCGGTCCGCTTGGCCAGCTCCTTGGCCTGAGAATTGAAAGCGGCCACGCGGAGGTTGTGATAGTCCTGTGGGAAGAAGTCCAGAAGAAGACTCAGTAGTGAAATCTCAACTACAAGAATCAAAACAAAGACACATTCCTCCGAAGCAGTATGAAGGTCCTGCCAGCTACGCTCTTACGAAAGAAGAGAAAGAAATTTTCTTTGAATGCCTGCTCGGTATGAAGGTCCCGACTGGCTTCTCGTTGAATATAAAGGGAATAATAAATATGCCAGAGAAAAAGTTCCAGAACCTAAAGTCTCATGACTGCCACGTGATTATGACGCAACTGCTTCCGATTGCATTGAGGGGGCTTCTACCGGAAAATGTCCGATTAGCCATTGTGAAGCTATGTGCATTCCTCAATGCAATCTCTCAGAAGGTGATCGATCCAGAAATCATACCAAGGCTAAGGAGTGATGTGGCGCAATGTCTTGTCAGTTTTGAGCTGGTGTTCCCACCATCCTTCTTCAATATCATGACGCACATCCTAGTTCATCTAGTCGACGAGATTGTCATTCTGGGGCCCGTATTTCTACACAATATGTTCCCCTTTGAGAGGTTCATGGGAGTCCTAAAGAAATATGTCTATAACCGCGCTAGGCCAGAAGGAAGCATCTCCATGGGCCATCAAACATCGGATGTCATCGGGTTTTGTGTTGACTTCATTCCTGGCCTTAAGAAGATAGGTCTCCCTAAATCGCGGTATGAGGGGAGACTGACTAGAAAAGGCACGCTAGGAGCGGACTCAATAATATGTAGGGACGGGCATTCTTGGTCTCAAGCACACTACACAGTTTTACAGAACTCTACCTTGGTGACCCCGTATGTCGATGAACACAAGAACAGTCTACGCTCCAAACACCCGGAGCAGTGCGATGACTGGATTACATGGGAACACATCAGGACTTTCAGCAGTTGGTTGGAAACACGTCTCAGAGGTGACAACACTGTTTGTGATGAGCTGTACTTGTTGTCCAGGGGACCATCTTTGGCTGTATTGATTTACAAAGGATACGAGATAAATGGGAATACATTTTACACGATTGACCAAGATCAAAAGAGCAGCAACCAAAACAGCGGTGTCCGCTTTGATGCAGCAACCGAGAGGGGAAAGGACACATATTATGGTTACATAGTGGACATATGGGAACTTGACTACGGACATGATTTTAAGGTCCCTTTGTTTCAGTGCAAATGGGTTAATCTGTCGGGAGGCGAGGTACAGGTAGACCCACAGTACGGAATGACAACAGTGGATCTGAAAAATCTTGGCTACACTGACGAACTGTTCGTCCTAGCCAATGATGTGGCACAGGTTATCTATGTGAAGGACATGTCTACCAGACTGAGAAAAAGAAAAGATAAGGAAGCGAATACATCATACGATGAGCCAAAGCGCCACATAGTTCTTTCAGGAAAAAGGGACATCGTGGGAGTGGAGGGCAAGACAGACATGTCTGCAGATTATGAAAAGTTTTATGAAATTCCTCCCTTCAAAGTCAAGGTTGAGCCAAGCATCCTGATAAACGATGAAGATTATCCATGGTTACGGCGCAATAAGCAAATGACACAAGCGAAGAAAAGTGAAGACTTTCTCCCGCAACTATTATGATGATACCATGCCAACTTTGTAACAGACGAGTATGATACCATTCTCCTTTTGTACATGCACATGCTATGCCAACTTTTTCAGAGTTCATTTCAAATGCTTTAATGTCTTATGGTTCGGCCCTCGTAATACCATTAATCCCGGTTTGCTCCTTGTCAACAATGTTCTCACCAAGAACACTCTCAAGAGGGCAGCCACGTGGGCCATTGGTCCCGGTTCGTCTGGACCATTTGGTCCCGGTTCCCCGCACGAACCAGGACCAATGCACCTAGCCCCTGGCCCATGACCATTAGTCCCGGTTTGTGCCACAAACCGGGACTAAAGGGTTGGTCCTCGTTGCGCTCAGAGTTTAGTCCCACCTCGCCAACCGAAGGGCGCTCACACCGGTTTATAAGCTCGTACCTCTCTGCCTTGTTGAGCTCCTCTCAAAGTGAAAATAGATGCCCCTATACAGGGAATTTGACCTAAATTCATAGTGAATTTCTCTGAAATTCATAGAAATTGATTATGAATTTAGGTTGAATTTTCTCTATAGGCGCATCTATGTTCATTTTTTTAGTAAAGTTAATCACAAACTTGTGATTCACACAAATTTCAAAGAATTCAAATTTTAACTATTCTAATTTGAAAATTAATGGCACTAACAAAAAGTTTATAATTTTTCTAAAACTAAAAGCAAAAATAATTAAAAAATAAAGTAAAAACAAAACAAAATAAATAATGCAGAAAACAAAACAAAAAAACTGAAAATAAAATAAAAATAGCAACAATAAGTATTTTGTTGTAAGTAGAAACAAAATAAAATAAATAAAGCAACAAAGAAAACAAAAAACAAAAAAAGTGTTTTCAAATTTGAAAACTAATGGCATTAACAAAAAGTTTATAATTTTTCTAAAACTAAAAGCAAAAAAGAATTAAAAAATAAAGCAAAAAACAAAAGAAAATAAATAATGCAGAAAAAAACAAAAAAACTGGAAAAAATAAAAATAGCAACAATAAGTATTTTGTTGTAAGTAGAAAAAAATAATAAAGCAACATAGAAAACAAAAAAAGTGTTTTCAAATTTGAAAACTAATGGCATTAACAGAAACTTTATAATTTTTCTAAAACTAAAAGTAAAAAGAATTAAAAAATAAAGCAAAAAACAAAAGAAAATAAATAATGCAGAAAAGAAAACAAAAAAAACTGGAAAAAAAATAAAAATAGCAACAATAAGTATTTTGTTGTAAGTAGAAACAAAATAAAATAAATAAACAACAATAAAAACAAAAAACAAAAAAAGTGCCACCTACTGGGCCCCCACGGCCTGAATACGACTAGAAACCCTACCATGGGCTAGGATTCAGGCCCGCAGGAGGCCCAGTAGGCCCACAGGCACACAGCGCAGGGTTAGGCCCGAAAGCCTGCAATTGAGAGGAGCTCGAGAGGGAAGGCACAGCAGCGCTTATAAACCACTCTCGAGCTCTCTCAGCTAGCGAGGTGGGACTAAAGATTTGGCGCGGGGCAGCACAAGACCTTTGGTCCCGGTTGGTGCCACCAACCGGGACTAAAGGGGTGCATTGGTACCGGTTTGTGGCACCAACCGGGACCAATGACCCCCTTTAATCCTGGTTGGTGCCACCAACCAGGACCAAAGGCCAAAGGCCGCCATTGGTCCCGGTTTGTGGCACCAACCGGGACTAAAGGGGGTCATTGGTCCTGGTTTGTGCCACGAACCGGGACCAATGGCTTTGCTATATAAGCAAAGACTTAGCATTTTTCAGATTCATCTGTAATTCCCCGCCCCGACAACGCCGCCAGGCTGCCCGAGCTCGCCCCGACGACGCCGTCAGGCTGCCCGTGCTCGCCGTCGCCGTCGCCCCGCGCCCCTGCCCCGTGCTCGCCGTCGCCTTGCCCCTGCCCCGTCACGCCCCCGCGCGCCGGCGCCCTCGCCGCCCCCGCCGTCGCCTCGAGCTCCCCTGCTACGGGCTCGCCGTCGCCGCCCGCTCCTCGTCATCGTCGCCCTGCCCCGTCCCGCCCCCGCGCGCCGGCGCCCTCGCCTGCCCCCGCGCTGTGAGCCGCCGCCCGGCTCTGGTTTTTTATTAGTTTAATTTTTTTCATATATATATAATGCATATGTGTATGTATGTGGCTATATGTTTTTCTTCATATGTTGCTATAATGTATATGTGGCTCTATTTTTTTGTTTTTATATTCTATTTTTTATGTTTTTGTTCATATGTTGCTATAATGTTCATATGTATGTGGCTCTGTTTTTTTATTTTTATTAGTTTAATTTTTTTGTTCATATGTGATGTATATGTGTATGTGGCTATAATGTATATGTGTATGTGAACAATGCAAAAGATAGTTTTTTAGAAAAATTAGGATTTTTTTTCTGTTCATAGATTTTTTTGGTGATATTAATTATTGTAAATATGCAAATGTTTGTATATTCATATGAACAATGAATTAGGCAATACTACTTCATGTGTTTTTAAGAAGGAAGAAGAAGAAAAAGAATGAGAGGAAAAAGGAAATAAGAAGAGGAAGAAAGGAGAAGAAGAGGGGAGAGGAAGAAGAGGAGAAATAAATAAGAAGAAGAAAAAAGAAGAAAAAGAAGAGGAGAAGAAGAAAGGAATAGAGGAGAAGAAGAAAAATAGAATATTCTATTTTTCTTCTTCTCCTCTATTCCTTTCTTCTTCTACTCTTTTGTTTCTTCTTTTTTTTCTTTGATCTTCTCCTCTAGCTATTCCTTTCTTCTTCTCCTCTTTTTATTTCTTCTTCGTTTTCTTATGTTTTATCGGGTCTGTCGTCGTCGATATACCCCTCCCGATAACTTCAACACGAGGGGGGGTCGATATAACCCGGCCCTCCCTGATAATATTATTTTCCCATGTACGTATGTCGTGCCGATATAAACTCCCGATAACTTCAACACGTGGGGGGGGGGGGGGGGTCGATATACCCGCTCCCTGATAACATTATTTTCCCGTGTATGTATCTCATCGTTGTCGATATACCCCCTCCCGATAACTTCAACACGAGGGGGGGTCGATATACCCCCTCCCGATAACTTCAACACATGGGGGGGGGGCAATATACCCCCTCCCCGATAATATTATTTTCCCATGTACGTATGTCGTCGTTGTCGATATAAACCCCTCCCGATAACTTCAACACGTGGGGGGGTCGATATACCCCCTCCCCGGTAATATTATTTTCCCATGTACGTATGTCGTCGTTGTCCATATAAACCCCTCCCGATAACTTCAACACGTGGGGGGGGTCGATATACCCGCTCCCCGATAACATTATTTTCCCGTGTATGTATCTCATCATTGTCGATATTACCCCTCGGCAGTCAAAACTCTCGAGGACACCCAAACTAATATATCCACGTGCTGTCATGTTTGTGTAATAATTGCCATGTTGTAATATATATTTGCAGAAACAATGGAGCACGGACAATACGAGGAAGCAGAAGAGAGGTTGCGGGACATAATCTTAGACGGAGGTGATGTCATGTCATGTTTTCTTAACGACAATAATGGTCTAGAAGAACAGCAAGGTGAAGAAGCAGGTCCGAAAGAACAGCGGGGTGAAGAAGCAGGTCTGGAAGAACAGGGTGACGGCTCCAGTGACCTAACAGAGTCCGGCCATGTAAATATTTAGTTAAGCCTGTGCTGAGACTAGCTAATTGATGCATTCATTGTTTTGGTATGTACACATATTAATTAACTCTCGTCTTTCTTCTTTTTTCTACCTCTCTGGATCAAGCACAACTTCGGTAAAGAGACGAGGCCCGAAGAAAAAGTTGCGCGAGGATGAAAGGTTTGAGATCACAGCAATCGCGTGCGACGGCCTACCGATTGAACCCATCCGGACAAAGGATGCATTTACTGCTCAGTGCAGGGTTCTTGTTAGGGACAAGATCCTGATCAGCATCCACCAATGGTTTAAGTCGGCTAAAGAAGACCCTGAGGTGTCTTATGTCAATGATATGCAGAAAGATGATCTTTGGAATAAGATGAAGGCAAATTTCACCCTACTGCCAGAGGAGGATCCGGAGAAGCCGGTTATAGAGCAATTAATTAAGTCTACTGCTCTTAAGAGGATGGCAGAGCTATTCAGGAGGTGGAAGAATGAGCTGAAAAGGTTTGTCGACAAAGAAGAGACACCACAATTCATCGGCAAATATGAGAAGATCAAAGATCGATGGCCCGCATTTGTAGCCCACAAGACATCGGATAATAGTAAGAAGATGTCGGAGACAAACAAGAAAAATGCTGCGAAGAAGAAGCTTCACCATCGCACGGGGTCAGGTGGTTACCTCAAAGGCTGGCCTAAGTGGGCAAAGGCTGAGACTGGTCTGCTTGATAAAGGGATCGAACCAGAGACAATGAACTGGCCAGACCGTTGCCGGACTTGGTTCTTTGGGGTTGGCGGAACCTTGGACCATGTAACAGGGAAGTTCGTTTGGACGGACAAGCAACTTGACATACCCTTCAAGAACCTTCAGTACTATATCGATGCAGCGCAGAAAGGGACGTTCCTTCCAGACAGAGAGAACGACGAGCTCACAAAGGCCCTCGGAAATCCTGAGCACCCTGGACGGACACGAGGCACACCAGGCTCCATTCCGTGGAAGGCTGGTTTTCCGAACGCAGGCGGTTACAAATCCAGGAGAGGAGGAAGAAAGTGCAGCAGACCGAACTGCAGGCGCTGCACGCAAGGGTACAAGCGATAGAGGAACGAGAAGCAAATCACAGCAAACGAACTGCCGAAGCTTCCCCCGAAGCTACCCGCCATCTCAGCAGAGAAGCCGCGTGGCTTCCACCGAGCTGCTTCAGCCAGAGCATGTCTTGAAGGCTCCTGCCAGCTATCCCGTGGATGCTATCACGGAGTCTCACAATTGCCAACTTATGACGCAATGGATTAATATGAAGGTCAAGGCGGCTGTTGGCTCTGTTTTTCCTACTGAACCCGGCGCAACTTTTCACTGCCGGCCAATTCCAGAAGGATATGCTAGGGTGATGGTGGATGAAATAAGGGAGGGATTTGAGGACCTCCAGCTTGACCACCCTACCGGTGAAGGGGAGACTCGGCTGGGTCTTGCTCTGAAGAATCCATGCCTATGGCGGAAGGAGCTCATCAACCTTCTGAACTGGACGCCTCTGCCTCCTCCTCCTCCTCTGGCGAGTCAGGGCACTCCGCCTCCTCCACTGCCTCCTCCTCCGGCGAGTGACGATCAGGGCACTCGGGCTCCTTCTCCGGCGCGTGGAGGCACTCCGCCTCCTTCTCCGCATGCGCTGGCGCGCCCGAGCAGGCAGCTTCCTCCTTCTCCGCCTCGTCGGCAAGGGCGGAAGAGACCCGCCGCTGCTCCGGCGCGTCGTAGTCCTTCTCCTCCGCCTCGTAAGCAAGTAAAGAAGACAGCCGTTCCGTCTTCTCTGCAGGCGTCTAGCACTACAGCCAGAGGCGGGAGGACATACAGATTCGGTCCTTCTCTGAAGACTCCAGAGAAGTTACCATACGAGATGACTCCGGAGGAGAACGCGAAGATCGTGCGAACCGAAGTGGAGGACTGGTTTAAAGGGTTGAACGCACAGAGACATCCACCTCCGGAGGAGAAGGTAGATCCGGTGAAAGCGAAGCGCACTCTGGCTGCCCTGACAAAACTACCAAAGTCTCCGCCGAAAGGAAACTATGAGCGCATTATTGGAAAGACATTTGTCAAAGCGTCGCGGTCGAGAAGTACTGTCAGTGATCAAAGGATAAAAGAACGACGAGCTGGGAAACAAATTGCCCAGCTCGGCGAACAAGCTGACCAATCGTGCCCCCCGCTCAAGGTGTCTAGCGGCATCGTCGCTAATGCTCCGAGCATGGTGCCCGGTTATAGCAATCTTGGAGATTACATGCCCGACGATGTACATTATGATTTCTTGGAGGTGGTACACCGATACGAGTACGGGAAGCCTCTCATCAAAGATGAAAGATCTCTAACAACGATGATGCGAAGATTGCATGATTGGTACATGAAAATCTGCAGAGAGTCTGGGGGGAGGAATACTTTGTATGTGAGAGTTAAAAAGGAGCATGACCTCGTTGGAATTGATCTGTTGCCTGTTTCATTTGAGTTCTTTCAGTTTTTCAATCAATTGGCCCTCGATAAAGCAACGGTCACCTGCTACTGTCTGTAAGTAGTACTACTTCTGTCATTAAGTCTCTCTATATAGCTCAGCTCTTTCATTGCATGTATTTATAATTATCCTCACTATATTATGCAGATTGAAGATCGTCGAATTGAAGAAAAGACAAGTCGGTGATATTGGGTTCATTAACACAAATCTCATAGATGCAACTGAGGTTAAATTTCATGCCGCAGATACCGAGGCCAACTTTCTACGATCGTTGGTATTAAATGAAAACAAAGATATAATACTCTTTCCTTACAACTTCAAGTGAGTGTTACTGTCTTGTGCATATTCGGTTTCCCTTATATATTAGTCAAGGTTATAATAATGTAATTGATGAGTTATGCATGCGTGCACAGGTTCCACTATATTCTCCTAGAGATTAAGCTTGAGCAGGGAGTAGTAACTATCTTGGACTCTAGACGAAAAGATCCCCAGGAGTATGCGGACATGACTGAAATCCTCGAGAAGTAAGTTAAATCAATCATTATCCACCATATCAGCAACTTTGTTCATTTCTTGATATCAAGTAATTGTTTTCTTTATCTGGCAGGGTTTGGAGAAAATTCACCAGAAAAGCTCCGGGATTGCCGAAGAAGCTGGAATTTAGACACCCGAAAGTAAGTACTATAGTAGCATGTTCCGCGCATCTCCTAGTGATTCAAGCGCTAGTTTCATCAATACCATTTGGCATTCTTGCTTATCAGTTTGATTGACCTCTATTTCTTGTAAAGTGGTTGCGGCAGGAACAAGGGAATGATTTTTGTGGATACTACGTTTGCGAGTCCATCCGCCACACGACCTGTGAATGGGGCTACTCTGACAAACAATATGAAGTGCGTAAATAACAATATTCACAATTTTATTTTATTACCATCATTTGTGTTGAGTTTCATTCATTCATATAGATGTATTGACCCCCTTCTTCAAATTAGATGTTTCGGATGCGGAATGAACTCCTAGCACCAGATCGCATGTGAGCAATTCAAGAGGAATTGGCGGCATTCTTTCTTGACCACGTGATCGCTGAAGACGGAGAATACTATGTGGACCATGCGTCCGTAGTTTAGGAGATTATATTTGTAAGAGATAGTTATTGTATATATGTAGTCGGTTGTGTCGGATAGATATACGAGAACTTGTTGTTCGACCAATCTCTCGGAGAAGGAGAGGTGGTCGATATCACTTCTCTCTCTATGCATATATGTTCATGACGATCTTCTGTTTCCTTCGTTTGCTTACTAGCTAGCTAGCGTGTCTAGTCCTCTCTATACGTATGTATAGTACATAGCGTCGACCAAGCACGGACATAAGAGAGGACACTTCTCTCTATTAATTAGCTAGCTAACACAATATATGAAATACCTAAATTAACCCCCCAAAACCCCCAACCCCCCCCCCTTCAAAAAAAACAAAAACCCCAGCCACAGAAATGCTGACGCGTGGGATGCCTATTGGTCCCGGTTGGTGCCAGAAACCGGGACCAAAGGCCCTCCTGCCGGGGCTCGGCGCACAGGCCACGTGGAGGCCCATCTGTCCCGATTCTGGTTTGAATCGGGACTAAAGGGTCAGGGCATTAGTAACGACCCTTTAGTCCCGGTTCAGGAACCGGGACAAAAGGCACTTACGAACCGGGACAATAGGCCCGTTTTTTACTAGTGCAATTCCTTATGGAAAGAAAGCAGGGTGAGGATGGAAGCGGAGAAGATGCCCTCGGATTGGGGAAAGCCGAACGGAGGATGGATGAGAATAGACGCAAGCGGTCAGGGATGGGAAGCGGAGAATATGCTCGTTCGGGCTTCCAAATTAATTGTGCAGCTCCGGAACCTCAAAGGAGAATATGCATCAAATTGTGCTGGTGGATTGTGTTGATGGGGGGAGAAGATGAAGATAAACAGGCGCAGCAGCAGGTGGGGGAGTTAATTTGGGAGCACAAAGGGTTGTACCGTTGTAGCGCCATAGCAAGAACTTTTTTTTTTTGAACCCAACCTCATATATTAATTAAACAACAGAGATGCTACTATCATTTGTTACAGAATTCACCACACATGGCGGAACATCATTCATAAGAATACCGTCCGCTTTATTGTCAAAAGCTAAATTTATCTAATAAGTGGGCTGCCACGTTAGCCTCCCTCCTAACCTTTGAGATTTTAAATCCCTTAATCAATTTTGAAATACTCCAGCCTTCTTTCTTTAAATCGTGTAATGCTGATCTATCAGCTTCCTCCTCTGCAATACTGACGACACTTAATTGTGATGACCTGGAAGCGAGGTGGCATGTGTGGTGCACATGTAGTGAGGTGGATAGGTTGCATGTCAAGAGAAATAAGATAGTGGGGATGAACTATTTAGGTATTATAGATTCAAATCTCTGTATGGCTATCCTAAAGAGGAGCCCCACGCCGCGGCCTGGCTCTGCCATAGAAACGGGCCCTCTACAACAGCCACTGCTGGATCTGGTCTTCCGCTGTCCGTTCATGCCTCCAGCGACGCCAATCATCGCTAGATCAAACCACTGCTACCATTGAAAACACACACGGGATCAAGATTTTTTTTGTTTTTGAAAGTAATAGCAGTAGCGCGGGGTATAAGACCCGCTACAGCTAATTAGCAGTAGCGATGTCTGCAACGCAAGCTACAGCTAACCATGTATAGCAATAGCATGTGTCAACACGCGCTACTGCTACAAGTTAGCCGTGGCGCCGTATCAGTAGCGCGGGCACCCGCGCTACTGATACACCCAAAACCCGCGCTGCTGCTAGGCTTTTCCCTAGCAGTGAATGCCAGAAGCTTGGCGCCACTTCATCCATCCGGCTTTGATTCGATGGTTCACATCTTCGTCAATACCCCCATCCTTCTGCAGCATTGACCCCAAATATCGAAAGGTGTCCTTCTGAGGAACCACGTGCCCATCAAGAACCTCCTCCTCCTCGCACCTAGTAGTACTGAAACCGCACCTCATGTACTCGGTTCTAGTTCTACTAAGCCTAAAACCTTTCGATTACAAGGATTGTCTCCATAACTCTAACTTCCTATTGACCCCCATCCGACTATCGTCAACTAGCACCACATCATCCGCAAAGAGCATACACCATGGGATATCTCATTGTATATCCCTTGTGACCTCATCCATCACCAAGGCAAAAAGATAAGGGCTCAAAGCTAACCCCTGATGCAGTCCTATCTTAATTGGAAAGTCATCAGTGTCCACATCACTTGTTCGAACACTTGTCACAACATTATCGTACATATCCTTGATGAGGGTAATGTACTTTACTGGGACTTTGTGTTTCTCCAAGGCCCACCACATAACATTCCGTGGTATCTTATCATAGGCCTTCTCCAAGTCAATGAACACCATATGCAGGTCCTTCTTCTGCTCCCTGTATCTCTCCATGAGTTGTCGTACCAAGAAAATGGTTTCCATGGTCGACCTCCCAGGCATGAAACCAAACTGATTTTTGGTCACGCTTGTCATTCTTCTTAAGCGATGCTCAATGACTCTCTCCCATAGCTTCATTGTATGGATCATCAGCTTAATTCCACGGTAATTAGTACAACTCTGAACATCCCCCTTGTTCTTGAAGATTGGTACTAATATGTTTCGTCTCCATTCTTCTGGCATCTTGTTTGCCCGAAAAATGAGGTTGAAAAGCTTGGTTAGCCATACTATCGCTATGTCCCCGAGGCCTTTCCACACCTCAATGGGGATACAATCAGGGCCCATCGCCTTGCCCCCTTTCATCCTTTTTAAAGCCTCCTTGACCTCAGACTCCTGGATTCATCGCACAAATCGCGTGCTGGTATCATCAAAGGAGTCATCCAGTTCAATGGTAGAGCTCTCATTCTCCCTATTGAACAGGTTGTGGAAGTACTCCCGCAATCTATGCTTAATCTCCTCGTCCTTCACCAGGAGTTGGTCTGCACCGTCCTTGATGCATTTGACTTGGCCAACATCCCTCGTCTTCCTCTCTCGGATCTTAGGCATCTTATAGATGTCCCTTTCGCCTTCCTTCGTGCCTAACCGCTGGTAAAGGTCTTCATATGCCTGACCCCTTGCTTCTCTGACAGCTCGCTTTGCGGCCTTCTTCGCCATCTTGTACTTCTCCATGCTGACTGCACTCCTATCCAGATATAGGCGTCTGAAACAATTTTTCTTCTCCTTAATAGCCTTCTGAACATCATCATTCCACCACCAGGTATCCTTGGCTTCGCTTCTCCTTCCCCTAGACACTCCAAACTCCTCCGAGGCCACCTTACGAATGCAAGTCGCCATCTTCATCCACACACTGTCTGCATCCCCTCCTTCCTCCCAAGGGCCCTCCTTAATGACCCTCTCCTTAAACGCCTGAGCTACCTCCCCCTTAATGACCCTCACGAGTTTCCATTGTACAAAATTATTATTTGCTAACAATAATTTTGCTAAGTTGCTATCTACATGTTGGTGTTATTAGTCTAAATATTCTGATTCCAAAGGATGGTTCCTAACAAAAGATCTTTTAATAAATTTTAAACAACAGTATCTTTTTAATTTTGGTTCTGTCTAGGATGACGAAATTCAATTTTGTTCTACTGTACATTAGTTTAAACATCTTCGGTTGCGTACGAAGGCAAGTTCATGGTGCCCTGGGCGCATGCTGCATACAGTCCGGCATGGACACCTTCAGTCCAGAATTTTTCCTTGCAAGAGAATGTGGAGCATGGTTTTGCTGCAGCTGGCCTCTTCCTTCATCCTCCGTTGGGTGGTGCCAAGGGTCAGATCAACAAATATGAGAGATAAGATGTGTAATATTCACTATTCTTCATGCATGTGTTTCTTTTCTCATCTTACAACCAACAGATAATACCATGGCAGTTTGTTTAGCTCAATTATTACTAAGATAAGATGATATACGTAATAGTTTGAGAAAGTTCAGCATGATATAAAGTTGTATTAGGGGCATCTCAAATGTCAAGTTATCTTTCTCTCATGTCCCATTGACATCTTAAAAGGAATCACCAAAGTTGTTGTATCATTCTTTTGGTTCTGTTGTGGGTTCTTGACAAATGTCAATTCTTCAGAGCTGTCCAGGAGAAAGAAAGGGATTGGGCTCACTTGGTAGAGAAGTCAACAATGGAAAATTGTACACATCAATATTATCTTGAATATTGAATAAGAACATATTTATTTGACATATTCAATAAGACTGTGTGCATTAGTTTGTACGTGCATTTGCACGCATGCATATGATTATTCTGTTCGAATTGCCATGTGCTGCAATTGTTACCAAAGTCAAGTGCCCCTCCATATTTTCTTAATCAGAATCTGTTGGGTAGTACTATTTGGTGGATTGTGTCTATAGTACTCCCTCCGTCCCAAAATAAGCGACTCGACTTTGTTCTAACTTTAGTACAAAGTTGAGTCACATATTTTGAGACGGAGGTAGTATGTTGGAAGCAGATCTAACCTCATTGATTTTCACATTAGATGCCTCTTTAGTATATGATATGAACCTGGATATGAATCACTCAATAGATCATGGATACAAGGAATTCGATCACGGATACAAGTTTCTATCAGCAAGAAAGGGGATCGGAAGCTAGAGCCAGGAGGTGGGAGAGGGGGAAACGCCCAACGGCGGCCAGTTCAGGTTCCAGTTCTTCGATGCCCCTCCATGAAGATGAGTCGCGCCTATATATTCAGTTCCTGGACCACGATCAGCTCCTCTTTGTTAAGTGGGTTGGGCTTCGTCCCTTGTTTGGGCTGGACGGATCGTCCTTGGGCTTCACCTGAGGTGCTAGATATAGTTGTTCCCATGACAGATGCTCAAAAAAAAGTTGTTCCCTTGACAGCCCGGACGAATAAATCTTCCTCAACCCCAATCCCACACTGGTGATGTCCTTCATGGCGGCGTCTCGGAGTTGATGGCATCGTGTGTCTGCCGGTCCTTCAAATCGGCGGCGTTAGGGTTCATGGATGGTGTTGGTGAGGCGGCGGTGGTGACTCCATCAGGTGTGTCTCTCCTTCTGCTCTGTCCCCGTTGCTGTGGCGTTGTCTCCGACGTCATGGTAGAAGTGGGAGGTTTGGTCGTCCAGGAGTACGCGCAGACTGTTGTCTATGCAATTGACGGCTAGAAGATGGAGCATCTTGTGCCGGGTTTGTGGTTGGAGGCTGGCAGTTCTGGTTCCCTCCTCCGATGTCGTCGTCACGCGGGGGTGTCAGTTCTGAAGTTCGATGGCGTGTCAGGGGACATGTTGCCCCGGTCTGATTCTTTCAACGGTAATGGTTTTGCTTCTGGCAAACTACTTTGGAGATCCGTAAAGCTGCTTATCAGCGATGGAGCCGCGGCGAGCTTGGGTGAAGAGGTGATTTGTCTTCTTTCTCTTTGGTGGCCGCTTCGGTGGTATCGAAGGAAAGAGACATACGGTGGTATTTTGCATAGGATTTTCCTATTTTTTCAGTTATGTAAGGTCGGTGCTTACGTGCCTTGTAACTTATCTTTATTCTATAAATGAGACACGTATTACCATGCAAAAAAATAGTATATCCGTTCATTCTCAACGAGAGGAGTCTACAATTTGTAATGCTGCATTTCTTCTGTGAGACCCCCAAAAGCTGTCTATGAACCATATATGCAGTAGACATTCCGACATGCATTTATTCGTTTTTAAAAGGAATGTTTAAATTCTTATGTTTATGTTTGACTATAATTCTAAATTTCCAGTCCATTCGGGACGGTTAAATTTATATTTGTTGGACTAGTCAAAATAAAAAGATAGTACTATTCCTTGCTAAAGGAAACTTGGGAGCTTTCATGACAGTTTGGGAAGCATAAAAATTTATGAAAAATAGACAAGCGAGCTTGCTTCCCTTTGTAAGATAACTTGGGAGCTTTCATTACAAACTCCATCACAGCTTGGGCTGGGGGTGACCACGGCCTGTGCTGTCTCTCCCGTGGTTGGCCCCCTCGTCCCTGCCGACCGCCTCTCACCAGAGGGTACGTTTGGGCTGCTCCAGGTCAGCTGCAGGGGATCGTGACATGACACAATTCCTGAGAAGGCTGCCTTGATCCAGGTACTTGCTTGCCTCAAATTGCTCTGTTTATTCGGGTTCTAGGTTTGTGGTTCTGGACAACGTTCCTCTTGAGCACTTTGCCTTCATCGCCTCGGACTGTGGCATTGTGTTTCATTTTTTTTTTTTTTTGCACTGAGGCATTGTGTTTCATTGCCTTGCGGTCAGTGAAGTAGTTAGATCCCGCACAAGGGCACGGTAAATTTCAAGTTCCAGTCGTTAAAACTTCCAATTTTAAATTTGAAACTTGCGATTTTCTCGCTCGATCTTGCCAGGTTTCATGGATAAATCTTTAAGATAATCAGTTTTGCTAGAACTCATCTAGATGAGATATAATTTGGTCTCATTCACTTTTTATAGCCATTGAATGTGATGCTATAAGATGCGTGTGTGCTGACGTGGGTTGTATCTATTCTTGTTTTCAAAGTGAATGAGACCAAATTATATCTCATCTAGATGAGTTCTAGGTACTCCCTAAGATAATTGTCGGCCGTCGGCATAAAAATCGTGATTTTATCGGTCGCTCGTACTAAGGAATGAGCACAACTGGACATCACCGACGAGAGTTTTACCGAAGAAGGAACATACGAGGCAAATTCAAAAATAGAGGAGCAAGTGACTCAGCTAGGTGAATTGGTCAAGCCATGAACAGCGCCGTTCCATGCGACCACGCCGACCAAACCCAAAGTTGGTCAGAAGCCCGATGTGGGCATGCAGACATACGGCAAGCTTAAGGTGCCCAGCGGCTGGACTCCTCTGAAGATCTCCTCATCTCTACTTCCAAACTCGAGAAAGAACAAGTCTCCCCTCATCTCTGCTTCCTCTCACGTACTCTGTTTTCTCTGCTCCTCTTCCCCAATTTCCCTGTACCCAGTGGCGAATCCAGGACGAAAATGTAGGCTAACGGTGAAAAGAATAAAATGTTCGCTACCCTGGCTTTGCCACCGTTAGCTTTGCCCAGCCCCGGTCGTGGTGCCATGTTTATAGGTTTTTGCACATGGGAGGATGAGTGCTCTAATCTTGGCTGTGAAGCTATTTGTCAAAAGGTAGTCAGTCTCATGTCAGCTACCTCGAGGCAGATGTGGTGGAGACCTAACTTGATCTGATCATGGGCTGATCTCATCCTGCATAAAGCTAGTCGATCAGGCACGTGGAAACTTATCAAGCTAAGGTAGAAATGGGTGAGCACTTTCACTTGTGTAAGGGAAACGAAAAGTAGACATGATGGGCATGCACATATAAATCTTGTGTGGTGCCATTCTCATGCATACGAAAAGTAGACCGTGTATGATTCTCCTTCACTGGCTAGTACTCCCTCCGTTCCTAAATATAAGTCTTTGTAGAGATTTCACTAGGTGGACTACATACGGAGCAAAGTGGATGAATCTAAACTTAAAATGCATCTATATACATTTGTATGCGGTTTATAGTGAAATCTCTACAAAGACTTACATTTAGGAACGGATGGAGTATATCAGTGGGCCACAAGATCGATTTATATCACATCAAAACATCATATACGTCACAGAGGAAAATTCAGGCCTACCACCTGTATCAGACCACTGCGGGTAAATAGTGAAGCAGCATTAGGTCTGACTGCATCAGCATGAGTTGATCGAGGAGATGCATGATTAACGCATTGATTGCAGCGCACCTGAATCTCAAGATTTGTCAAAAAAGATTATCTCACCGGAGAAACTGGTTAAGACTGACTTTGTTAGTATTTTATAGTGAAGCTCGTACGTGGAATAGTCGACTAATATAACGAAAACATCATTGCTTAGCTTGGAAATATTCTACTTTTTTTTCGAAAAGGGGGAATTCCCCGGCCTCTGCTGGAAATATTCTACTAATATTTGGTTGAAAGTCCAAACACCGTCAATTGAGTACAATTTCTTAATTGCCGGTGGTTAATCTGTGATGCAATGTCACAGTAATCACAAACAAGTTGGTCGTGTTGATTAATTAACCAAAACTGACATCGTCATGACCAATCCGTAGACAATGAGAGCTTGAAAGTTAGACTAAAAAAGGGTAAGTTGGCGTTTGCATAAATCTAGCTAATTAAGCCTGGCTTAACTGGCTTCCATGTGGCTCATCGCCTAGCTTCTGTACGATGTGATGAGCCCATGATGGTCAGGTCCGGCAAGTTTTTTTTTTAAAGCAGGGTTAGGTTAATTAGGTCACTGGCACATTTTTAGCCTCTAGGTAATTAACTTCTGCTTGGCTAGCTCTTGCTAGTAATTGACAGCTTGGTTTGCCTCCAAGATTATGCAAACAAAAAGTGGCCAGCATGATGGGCACGCATGTTTGTGTGGCACCATGCCCTGATCCAATCCTGATACTAGTACTCCTACGTACGTATAAAATATAGACTTGGGATTTGTCTCTTCCTTGGTTTCATGTGGCGCTAATTAAGCTGGCCACACATTGGCTAATCAAGCCTGCATCTGGCTGCTTTAAGTACTCCCTCTGTAAATTAATATAAAAGTGTTTAGATCATTAAAGTAGTGATCTAAACGTTTTTATATTAGTTTACGGAGGAAGTATTATCTTTGCTTAGTCCCATGCAAACTATACCATCGGTCGGCTCAAAAAAAATTATACCATTGGTGATTGGCCTGCCCAACTTGACCGTGCAGGTCCAGGTGAAAAGAGGTGAAGGATCCCATCTGGATTCTGTCCAAGTGCAGCCGTGCAAGGTGCAGGCAGCTCCTGGTGGATGGACACACACATCGATTGGCTAGCTCGGCTCGGCTCACCAAGCTGGGCGATGCTCCACTGGGAGTAGCTGTCAGAACCTGACGGTGCAGCCGACGGCGACCCCACCGTCCACTCCGCTCCGCGGTGCCGATGTCCGCATCTTGGTTCCTGCACCATGCGTCCTGATTGTCTTCATCCGGTCTGGTATGCCGTGATGGCCAGGATTCATCATGTGGCAAGTGAGAATCACATCACATGCACTGGCAGTGATCGAGCTTAACTGGCTGCTACAGTTACTCTCAGCTGTCATGGAGCGTGCAGGTTAATTAAGATAGCTCGGTCCTTTTCACCCACTGACAGACAGATTGATTGGTTACGACTTACAACAGCTGCTACAGTAGCTCGTGGATACATCGGATCTGACGGGGCTAAAAATATCTGGCCTGACGGGTTTAACAACGAGAGGTTAGGGGGCGCCGTCCCTGTCAGCACAGCACAAGTACAAAGAATAAAATATTTGTACACTTTGAATTGGCAAACAAGGCAAGGGCTGATTTTTTAGAGCAACCGTCTCCATTTAGTAGATCTTTTCCTTCTGCCGTCTTTGAATTCGTATTCAATTAAACTGCATGCTGGCCTAGATATTTTCCCTCGCTGGTTTCGGAATTGGACAGATTCTTCAACCAGTCATGATCATCTTCCTTCCTTCCTGGACGGACGCTTCTCTGCTTTTAGTGATGAATATTCCAATAATATCTGCTTTTGGACCTTTTGAGCTTTGAGGTAGCTTTTGGCATTGGGGCTCTATCTGTCAACAGTACCCTTTTGCCTAAGCATTAGTTCAAGTGCAATGCAACACCACCATTAATAATTGTACTATATAAGCACATTAAATCAAAGAGGAAAGGGGAGCTTTCGTCAACAAAAAGTTCTACTACTAATCATTTCTCTGGGGAAAGTTTCCTTTTTTACCTAGATAACAAAATTGGACACTTTTCACAAAGTATGATGTCTAGCTAGACAGGATGGCACGATATAATTGTATGATGCCTTACTAAATAGGTTGGCATGACAACTCCCACGAGATCTAACCCTCCCACGTCGCTCCCATGGATGTCGGGAACGGCGCTCCCCCCATCGCCGCCAGTACCCTCCTCTCCCTTCTTCCTCCCTCGCCGCCGCCAAAGGACGTGGTCGGGCAAAGCCTGGCAGGCGGCGGCGGCGGGGCATTTCTCCTTCTCGCACAGGGCCTCCCCCATGGGCCAGGACACTGCGATGGCGAGGGTCACCGCGGCGGATCCCCACGACGGCGATGCTCGGGACCGGCGGCGCATGGTAAGCTTCGAGGCGGTGGATCATGCAGGCGAGGGGTGGCGGTGGATTAGGATCCACCAGGGTCTGGCATACGTCTTCAGCTAGTGACGCGAGCTGTGTGTAGCGTGGGCCGATGTCCTCCACCGTGGCGGTGATGGCATCGGCATGGTGGAGGCAGCGGTGTGGTAGCGGTCCTAGTGCTTTTATAGCATCACGACAACGGTGTGCATGATCGGTCCTCCTCGATTTTGTCATCGACGTGTTCCGGAACTGCTATCGGAGATATTGCCCAAGGATATCTGGATCGGATATAATCCGGTTGTGCGCGTCCATATCAACCTTCGCGGCTCCATGAGGGCGTGGCGCGAAGCTCTATTGTTTGTTGACACCATGGGACATATCGGTATCTCGATTTCCATGGAGTAGACAACTGTGGAGAAATTTATGGTGGCTGAGACCGAAGGATGTAAGGCGGAGGGGGCCTTAGAGGCGATGGAGTTAGTCAGGTGTTTGATAACTTTCTGAAGCAGCAGTGACAATTGGGGGCAACAACACTGGAGGATTTTATCTTTCGTTGCGCTCCTCGGGTGCCAACTCGTGACTTTCAGGGTGAAACCCTAAGGTGTGACATTCATTGGTTGTGCCCGACAATTGCCTTGTTGAAGATATAGTTTTGAGAGCTCGAACTTTCTCCACGGTGAAAATCTAAGATCTTGGATTGGGTGACGATGGCACTTGTGCACTATTTCCTTCCTGAAGGCGTCGATTTTGAAGACCTTTTATGGTTTCCTGGTGTTGTCTTTGGTGGTGATTTGAGTGCTGGTGCTGAGAGGAGATGATCACTGTGGCGAGGCCTTTGTTTTTTTCTTTCTTTTTATTTTCTTTTCGGACTGTGTGCATCCTGGATGTCTTTGAGACATCTTGTTGGTAAAGAGGCTGCGTGCAATTTGTATTTTTCACGATATTAATATATTTCCTTTTTAACAAAAAATGATGTCTAAGTAAACAAGATGACATGATATGATCCACATATATGATTTATAAACTAAGGAGATGGCATTGAGATATCATGTCCATAATAAACAAATAGTATTCACATATATGATGAATAAACTAAGAAAATGATTTATACTTGTTGGAATAATTAACGAACCCTGTTGGTAAATGATGATCCTCGGGGAGATTTGACTGCACCGGCGTGTCAGTTGGTCGAGCCGCATGTTCAACGCATTGGATTAGGCCACCTGGTCCTAGAAATGCGAACAATTTCTCTATAGGAGGCATTATATAACTGCCACATGCTTGCCTAGCTTGTGTGCCCAGTTAATTCAGCGGCTTAGAGAAGGGGCAGTTGTTTTTAAGCAACCAAAAGAACTAAGTCGTGGTTAAATATATTACTGTATTGTAGTGTTTACTTAAAAGTCCATGGCACCGTCAACCAAGTAGAGTACTTGTGAACTGCCCGGTGGTTATTTCGTGATGTAATGTGTTAGTAATCTCAACAAGTTGCCTGCATTGACTAATTAACCGAAGACGCCATGGCGATGACCAATTCATGGACAACGATAGCTTAAAGCCAGACTATAAAAAAGGGTTGGCTTTTGCACTAGTCTTAGAGGCGAGGCTAGGTGTCAATCAGTAAAGAACTAACCTGGAGGGTTAAAAGTATCGGTGGCCTAATTAACCTAAATCGATCTGATCATCATGCTCGCAGCGATCACATTGTACTGAAAGCTAGTCGATCGACGAGCCACATGGAAGCCAGTTAGCCAGACTTTGGCCAACTCCACCGCGCGACCTCAAACGGACGTCCGTTTTGTCCGGATTCTGTCCGTTTGGGTAGGGCAATGGGGTCGTGTCCGGGCCTGTCCTGGGATGCGGTGGTCGTGCGCCCAGCGCGCGGCCGCATCCATTTGCCCCATCCCGTCCGCCAGGGCCTAAAAATGCCCATATTTTCATATGAAAACAAGTTTGCACGTCCAAATATTAATTGTTTGAAAATTAAAATAGTTTTACAACTCAATCGAAATTGTCTCTAATAAAGATAGTTTAACAACCAAATCAAAATTGTCTTGAATGAACATAAAATGAACCAATACATCTATCGTTTGCCAATATGCTCCCACACGTGCTCAACCAAGTCATTTTGAAGATCCACATGAGTGTGCCAATCACGTAGCTCACGATGGAACTGGACAAACTGATCAAACGTGGCCGGTTCTTGCTGCAGGGGCTCAACATTGTCACCTTGAAAATCAAATCCTTTGTCGAAGATACTGTCATCACGCTCGTCCTCGACGATCATGTTGTGCATGATCACACAAGCAGTCATCACCTCCCAAAGCTTCCTTTCATCCCATGACAGTGCAGGGTATCGAACGATGCCCCATCAGGATTGAAGCACACCAAAAGCACGTTCCACATCCTTTCTAGAACTCTCTTGCATTTGGGCAAATCTCTTTCTCTTCTCACCTTGGGGCTTCGAGATTGTCTTCACAAAAGTTGACCACTGAGGATATATACCATCAGCTAGATAGTATCCTTTGTTGTACTGGTGGCCGTTGATCTCAAAGTTGACAGGTGGGGAGCGGCCTTCTGCTAGCCTCGCGAAGACTGGAGAACGCTGCAGCACGTTGATATCATTGTGAGAACCTGCCATGCCGAAGAAAGAATGCATATCCAAAGATTCTGCGATGCCACCGCTTCTAATATGACAGTGCACTCGTTGACATGCCCCTTGTAATGGCCCTGCCAAGCAAATGGACAGTTCTTCCACTCCCAGTGCATACAATCTATGCTGCCAAGCATGCCTGGAAAGCCTCTAGTTGCGTTGGTCGCCAACAATCTCTCTGTATCAGCGGCAGTTGGCTGCCTCAAGTACTCTGGGCCAAACACCTCGATCATGAAATCCATGGGGGGGGGGGGGGAGTCAACCCCAGGAATTGAGCCTTGTATGCGGTGGTTGCGGAGTAGATCACATCATTTGAGTGCTTCCAGATAATGTCATCCTCAACATGATGCTGCAGATGGAAGTGATGAAGAAGCATCCAAAATGTAAAGAACTCCCGGATGTGGGCACCGAAGATGACGGCAGTGTGATGGATCTTAAAGATCCAAGCATCTTCATAAAGGGCCTCCCGCACCTTCCAACTTTTTTCTCCTCAACGCCTCATAAATTAGTGGGGCGATGTCCTTGGGTTTGCGCCCAAGCAGCCAAGGGGAGTCCTAAAATGGTGTCTTTGCTCCATTCCAAACTGTTATTATGGTGGAGGCACACAAGTAATCAAGGTCCTCCTTGGTGGTGCTCTACTGGGAGTACTAGCCAATAGGAGTTGTAAGAACATGATGGTCTAGCCGTCGACGACCCCACAGTCCATTTCGCCATAGGTCGTGTATAATTTCTTAATTGTGGGTGGTTAATCTGTGATGAAATGTCATAGCGATCAAAATAAGTAGTGTGCATTGATTAACCAAAGCTGCTATGACCAAGACCATTGACATCGGAAGCTTGAAATTTAGGCGAAAAAAAGGAATTAAGAAAAAAGGCCATGTTCTCAAGAGAAAGATAAAAGAATACCATGTGTATAGGTTGTAGCTGAAGGACGGGTGCATGTTCATTACCTCGAGACAAAAGTGGTGGAGACCTGACTTGATCTTATCATCGACTCATATCATCATACATAAAGCTAGTCCATCAGCCACATGGAAACTTTATGAAGCTTAAGGTAGAATTTGGTCGAGAGAAGGAAAAGGCCCCCACATCTCTCCTCCCTAGAGGGACACATGCGGAAACCCAATAGCTATTGCCGGCATCTCCACCAACCACTCCCACCACCTCGCCGCCGCCGGAGGAGGTGGCCATGCTAAGCCCTTGCCGCGGACGGCGGAGGCGGAGCCCCACTCCTCTCCTCTCGATCGGATCTCACAGCGATGCCAGATGTGCGCGGCGGACCAGCCTAGCGTGCGGTGTCTCAGCTAACGGAGGGCACGAGACGGCCTGGCTTGTGGCGGGCATCGACAACGTGTTCTTGCCGCTCTGGTACCATTGTCGCGGCGGTGAGGCCATTTCGCAGGGCAGCAAGCACACAAAGAACCAAGTGAGATATAATTTGTAGGCCGAAGGACCAAGGGGGTTTAGTGATTGAAAACCTTAGGTAAAGAATAAGTGTCTGCTCAGTAAATGGCTATGCAGGCTATCTGTAGAGGGGAATCGTGTATGGATACAGTTATTGCGTAACAAATATTTGCAATCCAAGACCCTTGCACAAGTGACCATGCAGCCGAATGGTTCCCTTTTTGAAAGGGGTTGATGAGGACAAATGTTGCCTTCTTTAATAAGACCAAATTCTTTGTAGGGAACGGTAATAGTACTATATTTTGGAAAGATACATGGCTAGAGGGGCAATCAAGTCTCACCTGAAGGAGATTCATGGAACCTGAAGACATCAAAGATTAAAAGCATTTTAATAAAGGAACTTGTAAATATCGATGTTGCTATTTTACACTGGAGCACCAGCCCAAGTAATAAAACTGCCACAGGCTAGCTTTGCTTGGAAATATTCTACTAGTGTTTGCTGGAAAGTCGAGACCACTGTGGATGGAGTGTTATTTCTTAATTGCCGGCGGTTAATCTGTGATGCAATGTTAGTATGTCACGGTAATCACAAACAAGTTGTGTGCACTTGATTACTTAACCAAGGTGACAGGGCCATGACCAATCCATGGACAGCGAGAGCATGAAAGTTAGACTAAAAAGGGGTTAAGGTGGCTTTTGCACTAATCTTAAAGGCGAGCCTGGCTGTCAATTACTAGCAATAGCTAGCCAAGCTGAAGTCCATTAACCTAGCCCGAGCTGACCATCATGGGCTTCTCGATCAAATCGTACTACATATGAGGCACATGGAAGCTTAGGTTAGCTAGAATAGGGTTTAGCACTTCCACTTTGGCAAAGGAAATGGGCAGTGGCGGAGGCAAGGGGGGGCGAGCAGGGGCCTGGCCCCCCCTATGGATCGAGCAAACATTGAGTAAATCTACTTGATTAGCCATCTGGTTCACGTACATGAAGTACTTGGTCCCCCCGGCCCATATCTAACGTGAATTCTAATAAAGTGGAAATATGGTCCAGTGAAAGCCCACCAATAAGTCGTTTCCAAGTCCATAACTAGGCCAGATTTGGTGATATGCCTCCGCGGCTCCGCTATTGGCGCTGGAAATTCTCTTCCGTGATTGACGCGTGCGTGGGTTAGTGCTGCGCCGCTGCCGTCCTGCGCCATTGACGCCTGTTTGCCTCTTCTTTCCCTGTTCTCGATCTAATTCATTCGGCTACGCATGCTTCTTAACTCACCAATCCTTACTAAGGCTGCAGCCAACGAACTAGCCAAAGCCAAGGTTAATACTACATCGCACTGTTTACCAATCTCTCTCACTTCCCAACTTGTATGTTATAGGTACACGCACCCACAGGCCACAGTCGATCGAAAGCTGAGACCTGTCAATGCTTCTGACAACGTTGATCATTTTTCCTAATACAATGACAAAATTCCATAATACCACCGGTACTGATTTGCCATTCAAACTTGTAGACAATGATTAATTGTTGTTGTTGGTATATCTTAAATTTTCTTATGACAATGTTTCCTAGCAAGACATTTCATGTCATGTTTGGAATAGTTTGACTATCAACTTCGTGCATATGTGGATTTATTGGTCTGTATTAGCTATAGCTATAGACACCTCTGGCTACAAAAAAAATTGTGTGTATATAGACAAACTTAAATGTGAGTGTAACTTGGATATAAACTATTGGGTAGTTTGTGAGGCACAATTTTTTTTTGGCTTCACCGTCGTCTCGGCCCCCCCTATGTCTAAATCCTGGCTCCGCCCCTGGAAATGGGAAGTGGCTATCATGGTAGGCATGTCACATTGTCACACACCATACCCTTGCTGAGATCCAATCCTGATAGTAAAATAAGCACTCCGGATTTGTCTCTTCCTTGGGTTCTTGGGGCGTTTAAGCTGGCACGAGATTGGCTAATCAAGCCTAGAATTAAGTGTGCTATATTATCCTTGCTCAGCTCCCCGGTGAAACTAGTACAGTTGCTATGGTTCCCTCCAGGTTCAAACTTTCTGTAACCTGGCTAAATTAACCCTGCAAAATAACCATTTATCTGCCCAGATTGACTCTGCCAATGAAACCACTGATTGATCCAAGGTGCAGATGGATGCAGGCTGGGTCCAGGTAAAAAAAGGTGATAGATCCCATCTGGATTCGGTTTGGATGAAGCAAGTCAAGTGCAGGCTGCTCCTGGTGGATGGACAAATCGATTGGCTACCTTAGCTCAGATCATCTAGGTAGATAGCCAGGAATAGCTATCCATCCGAACCTGACGACGACCCCACCGTCCACTCCGCCGTGCCGCTGTCGTGCTCTCGGTTCCTGCACCATGCGTCCTGGTCGCGCCAGCATCCTGATTGTCTTCATCCGGTCTTGTATGCCCTGATGGCCAGGATTCATCATATGGCAAGTGAGAATCACATCACATGCAGGTTAATTAACGCAGCTCACTCCGTTTCACCCGCTGACAGATTGATTGATTATATACTCCTACTACAGTTGGCCTTGTTGTGTAGCTACATGTAGCTGGTGGATACATCCGGTCTGACGGGTTTAACAACGAGAGGTTATGTTAGGGGCGCCGTCCCTGTCAGCACGGCACAAGTACAAATGAATACATGTTTCTAATTCTACCGTGCTGCATCGATCATCCACTGGACGGCTTTCAAGTTTGAATCGGCAAACAATGCAAGGGCTGATTTTTCAAAGCAACCGTCTCCACTTTAGTACTCCCTCCGTAAACTAATATAAGAATGTTTAGATAACTAAAATAGTGATCTAAACGCTCTTATATTAGTTTACAGAGGGAGTACATCTTTTCTTTTCTACAGCCGGCTCCGGATTCGTACTATTCAATTCATCTTCCAGCCTACGTATGTATTTTCCCTGGTTGGGCTGGGAATTGGAACAGCTACTTGAGCCAATCATGATCAGTTGATCATCTTTCTTCCTTCCTTTCTTCCTGGACGGGCGCTCTCTCTTCTTTCCATTCTTCCTGGACGGGCGCTCTCTCTTCTTTCCATTCTTCCTGGACGGGCGCTCTCTCTTCCTGTAGGATATTATTTGCATCTATTTGCTTTTGGACCTTTTGAGCTTTCAGGTATCTGCTGGCATTGGTGCTCTGTCAGCATAAGTGCCCTTTAGCCTAAGCAACAGTTCATCCGGAAAGCAACACCACCATTAATTGTACTATATATGCACATTTATTCAGAGAGGAAAGAGAGTTGTCCTTCATACAATTCTACTACTAATTATCTCTCTGAAGAAAGTTTCCCTTTTCCTAGTGTGTACATGCATGTGGATGTACATCAGACAGCAAAGCAGAGCATGCACCTAGATAACACAACAGAGCACTTTTATTCTTGTGGTGTACATGTATGCTGCCTCAAACATACAGAGGTCAGGTCCCCATCAGCTTGATTCCAAGCAGTGCAGCGTAGTACTATACTACTAGTAGTGTGTGTGATTCATCATTAGTAGTAGGGTCAACGGCCACGTGATTAGTCGCCCAATGCCCATGGGGGCTATCAACGCACTGTTTTGAGAGAACCTGATCCTAGAAATCTCACGATTTGTCTAGCATTTCAGCGGGGAAACTTGTCGAGATTTTAACGTAGAGTATGTTCGTGGGACAATCAGACTAATATGTCCACCACATGGTTAGAGCATCTACAGCCAGACTTTACAAATTTGACTCCCTAGACACGTTGATGGACAGTGATTGGTGACCCCTTAGGCGAACTCAACGCATGTACCCATTTCATACATTTGGGTCCGCGCGGACAAGAACGGTGGCCCAACACTCCGACACAAACGGACAAGTGTCATTTTTTTGTTCATGGCGACCCATTTCCGGTCCAAATTTGGTTGTGTTTGCGTCTGCACCGACACATCATGGACGCCCGCACCATCCTCCTTTGTCCTCCTCCTGGCCCGCCCGTATGTGGCACGGCCACCCCATTTCCATCCACTTTCTTAGCCGGGCCATTTCGCCGCGCACTGCAGCGGCCAGCACTGGCTCACCGGCGGCCCGCCCGCCGCTTCCGGAGTCCACGCACATGTTGGTGCAATGTTGTATGCCGACATGGCATATGGTACTACGCAAAACTGTTTAAGAATTCATCCGATTAATCAGTTAACGGGCCAATTAATCGTTACTCATAGGGTGCCGAATCGAATAACACCTATTCATCGTATTAACTTGTTAGGCCGATTGATCGACCTGTAAGAACGATTAATAGGTTGTTAGGCGATTAGTCGCTGCTGGCCCATTAACTTGTGGGCAATCGAAACCCAAAAATTTCGCACGTAACCCCTCTAATCCCCCTTCTCGCTCCGGAATAGCTAGGGTTCGACCAAACGGTAGCATATTTTTAGTATATTACATAGCTGAGAACATGAGAGTATGGTATAGTACGTAAAAAAACTAGATATATATTGGCAAGTTCTTATTTACTTTACCGATTAATCTAGTTAATAGGCCGATTCACCGATTAATCCTTACTCCCAAGCAGGCTGAGCAGCTACCAGTTACCGATTTCCTGAACAATGCGCAAAACTACTAGATATATTTTGCTATCTACTTTGCTATGTTTGATTGTCAAAATTTGGAATTTGGAAATGAATGGCCGAGGGCCAAATGGGTGGCACGCTGTCCAAGCGGACCAAATGCGTCGGCAAATTGGGCGCACCGCCAAGTTTGGTGTGGACATGGGCGGATATGGTGAGGGTGTCCTGGTTTAGGGGGTGTTTACCACGTTGGCTCTCAACCACATGAGCTGGGCCGAGGACCCCTTCCCCCAGGATTATCAACCAGTGGGCTATGTTCATCAGGCCCACGAGCGCCAAGATCGATAACACTGAAGACTTGGCGCATACTCCAAGACTTAGAGGTCGTCCTCGTGATGATTACCCTTATATGTAACCAATCTATGTAAACCCTAGGCATCGCCGGTATCTATATAAGCGAGGGGTAAGGACCGTAGACGCCAAATCTCATACACACACGATATCATGGCAGATCAATCTGTACTTTGTACACCGTCGATATTAATACAATCAAAGCAGGATTAGGGCAGTGTCTCTTCGAGAGAGCCCGAACCTGGGTAAATCAGATGTTCCTGTTACCATCGTGCCATGGCTGCCAGCTCAGGACCCCCTACCCAAGATCTGTTGGATTTAACTCCATCACATGGGGCAAAATGGCATCCCAAATGGACAAAAACAAACGAAAAGCATGTACCTTTACGTTTATGTGTGGGAGTTGGCCTTATATCTTAGCTTTCACTAGTAGAAAATGAGCCAATTATCCCGGTTCCAGAGGCCCTTTAGCCCCGGTTCTGGAACCGGGACTAAAGGGTCGGGACTAAAGCCCAAACCCTTTAGTCCCAGTTCACTTACGAACCGGGACAGAAGGGGCTCCACGTGGCCGCTGCGGGGCGCCCAGGCAGAAGGATCTTTAGTCCCAAGGACCAAAAGGCCGCCACGCGTCAGCAGCTGGCAGAAGCTGGGGTTTTTGTTTTTTTAAGGGGGGGGGGTTAGGGGGTTTTCGAGGGTTAATTTAGGGGTTTGATCATATTGTGTTAGCTAGCTAATAGAGAGAAGTGACCTCTCTTTCTTCGTGCTTGGTCGACGCTACCTACTATACGTATAAAGATAACTCGACACGCTAGCTAGTAAGCAAATGAAGGAACCATTAATTACAGAAGATCGTCATAAAAATATATATACAGAGAGAAGTGAGACCTATCTTTCTCTGAGAGATTGGTCGAACAACATGTTTTCGTATATCTATCCGATGCTACTACATATATACAATATAACATGTCTTACAATCCCTAACATCTAAAATCGGTTCCAACTTCCACATGGTATTCTTCGGCTTTAGGTATGACATGGTCAAGAAAGAATCCCGCCAATTCCTCTTGAATTGCTCGTGTGCGATCATGTGGTAGGAGTTCATCCCGCATCTGCCACAACTAATTTAAAGAAGGGGGTCAATACATATATATGAATGAAACTCAACACAATTGATGGTAATAAAATAAAATTGTGAATATTTTTGTTTACGTACTTCATATTGCTCTTCAGAGTAGCCCAGCTGAGTTCCAAAGAAGTCTAGCTCCTTTTTAATTCTCAGCATGAAACTATTCTTCCCAGACTCCCTGCAGGTTTTCATATACCATTCATGCAATCTTCGCATCATCGTTGATAGAGGAGGATGATCAAGTTTGACGAGAGGCTTCCCGTACTCGTATATGAAGAGGTCCGCCTCCATTATTTCAAACTCTACATCATCGCTCAGGTAATCAGCAGGATTTGTACCGGGCACCATCCCCGGATGATGAGCGACGATAACGAGCTGGGGAATTTTTTTGCCACTTCTTCGTTCTGCTAACCTTCCATCAGTGCAAGTACTTCTCGACCGCTCCACTTCCTTATATCTCTTTTTAATAAGGCAGACATAGTTCGAATCTGGCGGAGGCGGTGGTGGTCGCTTCAGGGCATCGATAGTCCGCTTCGCTTTCACCGGATCTACCGTTTCCTTCGGAGGTGGAGGTTTCCGTGCAAAATGGTCCCTCACCTGGGCATGACAGATGTCCTCGTTTTCCAAAAAATGTTCTACTCATTTTGCTCATTTTGCCTCACATCCAAATCTTGCTCATTGTGCACCTCATTCGAATGTTGCTCTTTTTGCACCCAAACATCATCCAAGTTTGGCTCATTTTGCACCACAACATCATCCAAGTCTGGCCCAATTTGCACCCCCAACATCATCCAACTCTGGTTCATCTTGCAGCACAACATCCAAGTCTGGTTCAGTGTGCACTCTTTCACTCCTCCTGCCATGGTGGGTACTCAGTAATGTGGACGGTGGACGGGGTCTCTGACATGGATGTCGGGGTGGCGGTCCACATGGTTGGCTCTCCAGCAAGCACCATGGCGGCAGTGGTGGCTTCCCTTCTTGGTCATGTGGACGTCAAGAGGTGTGGCATCGGGTGGATCGGGCGTGCTCTCTATCTTTGGTAGTGGCGTTGCCCCGATCTGAAACTAGGGATCTGCTCTTGTCGCGTGTGTCCTGGAGGACTCGTGGTGATACGGTAGAATTGCCGAGCGACTCCGCGCTTTGTCGCACAAGACGACGCCGCCCATCGTTGACGCCACTGAAAAAAATAGCGCGCTATAACGCCGCTAATAGCACGCTATAGCATATAGAGAATTGTCTCGCTAAATAAATCAGTGTACAATGGCTCGCTAATAGCACGCTATAGCGCGCTATAGCACGCTAATAGCATATTTTTAGGGGCCACGCTCTCTTCCTGAAGACGTCGTCGAGGTACTCTTCTTCGTGTCAAGATTCCGGGTGAAAATCGTTGTCCGTCTGGACTCAGCAGCGGCGGCGCTTGGCGCCATTATCCCTTCTGAGGGCGTTGTCGTGGAGTTTATGTGTTGTAGGGCTTTGAGTGGCGTTGTACTCACATCATCATGTGCTCTCGTTCGGTAGCCTAGTCATGTCATATGTAGCAGGAGTAATCTAGGACCGGCATTGTTTGAAAGCTACCCATCATCTTGTATCGTTCTGCGTGGTACTCGGTTCTGTGATTGCTTTATATGTAATGCGAGACGAAAGCATGTCTCGAGAAGAGCTAAGCCAAAATAAAGTTAATTACCTAGAGGCTCAAAAAGCAGGGGTCACCTAATCAAGATAGCCCAATTTGTATGGCCATCATGGGCTCCTCGATCACATCGCAGAGACGATGCACATGAAGCGTAACCTGGCTAGAATTGCGTTAGCACTTTCACTTGGGTAAAGGGAACGAAAAGTGGCTATCAAGATGGGCATGTGACATTGTCTCGCACCATGCCCATGCTGGTCGAGAACGCAAGATCCGATCCAATCCTGATAGTAAAATATACGCTTGGGATTTGTCTCTTGCTTGGTTTCATGTGGTGCTCATTAAGCTCAGCTGGCCACAGATTGGCTATTCAAGCCTGCAACTAGCACAGTTCCCTGGTTAAACTAGTACAGTTGCCGGTGACTACACCTGTAACCTGCCCAAATTACCCCTGCAAATTGAGCCATTGCTGATTGGTCTACCATTGGTGTCTACACCTGTTCAAAATTGTTGATTGATCCCAAGTGCGGATGGATGCAGGCTGGGTCCAGGTGAAAAGCAATGTGAGGGATCCCATCTGGATTCTGTCCGGCGGTACCAACTGCATGCAGCCGTGCTCCACTGGGATTGTGAGTTCTAGCCAGTAGGAGCTGCCGAACCTGACGGTGCAGCCGACGGCGACCCCACCGTGCACCGTCCACTCCCCTCCGCCGTGCTGCTGTCGGCATCTTGGTTCCTGCACCATGCATCTTGGTCGCACAAGCTTGATTGTCTTCATCCGTTCATGCCGTGATGCCCAGGATTCATTGCAAGTGAGAATCACATCACATGCAGGTTAGTTAGGGTAATACTAGCTCGGTCCTTTTCACCCACTGATAGACAGTTGATTGTTTACCACAGTTGGCCGTGTTATGGAGCTACACGTAGCTGGTGGATACATCGGATCTGACGGGGCCAAAAATATCCGGTCGGACGGGTTTAACAACAAGAGGTTAGGGGCGCCGTCCCTGTCAGCACGTCACAAGTACAAGAAACAAAATGTTTCTAATTCTACCGTGCTGTATCGATCATCTGCTGGACGGCTTTGAAGTTTGAATTGGCAAACAAAGCAAGGGCTGATTTTTCAGAGCAACCATCTCCACTTTAGCAGATCTTTTCTTTTCTACAGCCGGCTCCGAATTCGTACTATTCAAATTATCTTCCAGCCTAGATATTTTCCCTGGTTGGGCTGGGAATTGGGACGGCTTCTTCGTCCGGTCATGATCGATTGATCATCTTTCTTCATTCCTTTCTTCCTGGACGGACCCTCTCTCTTTCTTCTCTGCTTTTAGTTAGTGATGCATTCATATTCCAATAATATCCAGATGTAAGGATTTGATTCGCATATAGTATCTGCTTTTGGACCTTTTGAGCTTTCAGGTATCTGTTGGCATTGGTGCTCTATCATCAGCAGTGCCCTTTAGCCTAAGCAACAGTTCATCCCGAAAGCAACACCACCATTAATTGTACTATATATGTACATGAATTCAAAGTGGAAAAGAGCGCTCTCCTTCAAAAATATTGTATGACTTGAGAGTGTCTCTTGTCGAAGCTTATGCACTGTGGACCCCCAATGAACTCAGTGCACTATTTGGGATCGTCGTGTGTGCATGCTACTGCAAGTCGACCCCCAAAAAGGAGAAGAACGTCAAGCTAAAATGTGATGGAAGGCCAAATACAAATATGTAGGAAGAATAACAAGTAATAAATAAAATGAGTGGAACTTAGATGAATAGATTTTTATTGTCATTCAATTTCTCTTCAAATGTATGACCTATCGCACCAATAGTTAGTCCAAGCATGAATTGAATTCCCTTCACCAATCGATAGAACTTAAAGCCTTAAGGAATATGTTTAAAAAAATTATAATGTAAAGTGGAATCAGAAGCAAGAGAGCAATTGGTCCGGTCTGGAACTCCACCGCAGACTACACCCGCTAATATTTTGAGTTCAAGATGGCATAATTGGTTGTCGTCTTGTCGAATGCTGTGGATTACGTATGATTCACCTTCCCTAGTTTTTGTCAAGATATCGGCGACTATGACTTCTCTTATATGACATGTTAGGATGTACTATATATTCGAAGATACATTCTTGTTACAACTAGGAAAATAAGTACTTATGATGCTAAGAACCATCCGATCTAATTGTTGAGATCTTTGTGAGTACAAGGGTCTGAGAAGAAGCCATATGCAATGGCCGATCAACGGAAGGTTGGACCCTGAGATAGATCAACCTGAGAAACCATCAGAACAACACATATATGTGTTAGGAAATGAGTCCTAATACTTGTAATAACTAACCAAATCTTGCATGTAAATGATGACATAGTGAGATTTGATTGCCTTAGTGTCGGTCGATCGAGGAGATGCAGGATTAACGCATTGGATTCAGGTGGTGCCTGGATCCTAGAGATCTAAGATTTGCGTGTAAAATATCATTTCAACTAAGGTCGATTTTGTTAATTTATATTACAGCACGTACGTGAAACGGTCCAACTAATATAACTGACACTTGAATACATGATAGCTTAGCTTGGATATATTCCAGTAGTATTTACTTGAAATCCACACTGTCGATAGAGTATAATCTGTGATGCAATGTCGCGGTAATCACAACCAGGTTGCCTGCTTTGATTACTTAACCCAAATTACTATAGCCATGACCAATCCATGGATAGCGAAAGCTTGAAAGTTAAGAGTGAAAAAAGGGTTAAGTTGGCTTTTGCACTAACCTTGTAGCCATACCTAGGTGTCAACCAGTGAAGAGCTAGCCAAAATGAAGTTAATCATCTAGAGGCTCAAAAAACAGGGGTTACCTAATTAAGATAGGCCAATTTGTCGATCCCATCATGGGCTCCTCGATCACATCGTAGAGATGAAGCACATGCAAGCTTAGCTTGGCTAGAATTGGGTTAGAGAACTTTCACTTGGGTAAAGGGAACAGAAAGTGGCTGTCATGATGGTCATGTCACATTGTCACACACACCATGCCCATGCCCATGCTGAGATCCAATCCTGATAGTAAAATAAACACTCCGGATTTGTCTGTTCCTTGGGTCCTTGGGGTGTTAAGCTGGCTCGAGATTGGCTGGCTAATCAAGCAAGCATTTAAGTACTCTTACCCTGCTTAGTTCCCCGGTTAAACTAGTACAGTTGTTGTGGTGCGCGTGACATGGTATTATGGTGTCATGTGATGGTTGGTATCACAGGATATTTTTCAGGATTTTCTGAAACATCAAAAATTGAGTCATATTTGCTTTTGTCCTTTTGTGACACTATTTATGCTGAATTTGTCTTTTTTTATTTTTCAATGTGTATTTCGAATTTGAATTAGAACTTTTTAGGGCTAGCATGCATATGTCGTGTGAACATTCACAATTTGTCTTAGAATTATTTGAAACTTGTACATTTGATTTTTGTGACATGGTGTCATGTGATGGTTGGTATCGCATGATAATTTCCCATGCCCCCACGTCCCAACTTTTCTAACCTGCCCAAATTAATTACCCTTGCAAATTAAACCATGAGAGGTCTTAAACCGTTGGTGATTGGCCTGCCCAAACTGGCCCTGCAGATTAAACCGTTGATTGATCCCAAGTGCAGATGGATGCAGGCTCTGGGTCCAGGTGAAAAAGAAGTGAAGGATCCCATCTGGATTCTGTGTGGAGGAAGCAAGTGCAGACCTCCTGCAGGCGGCTCCTGTTGGACAGGCAGAGCGATTGGCTAGCTAGCTCAGCTCCGCGGCTACTAGCCAGTGGCCAGGAAGAGCTGGCCGAACCTGACGGCGACCCCACCGTCCACTTCGCCGTGCCGCTGTCGGCATCGCATCTTGGTTCCTGTCCTGCACCACCATGCATCTTGGTCGCAGTAGCTTGATTGTCTTCATCCGTTCATGCCGTGATGGCCAGGATCACATCACATGCCGGTTAATTAAGGTAGCTCAGTCCTTTTCACCCACTGACAGATTGATTGATTATTTACTACACTTGGCCTTGTTATGGTCTTATGGAGCTACACGTAGCTTAGCTAGTGGATACATACATCGGATTTGACGGGGCTAAAAATGTCCGGCCTGACTGACGGGTTTAACAACGAGAGGTTATGTTAGGGGCGCCGTCCCTGTCAGCACGGCACAAGTACAAATGAATACATGTTTCTAATTCTACCGTGCTGCATCGATCATCCACTGGACGGCTTTCAAGTTTGAATCGGCAAACAAGGCAAGGCTGATTTTTCAGAGCAACCGTCTCCACCCACAGGATCTTTTCTTTTCTACAGCCGGCTCTCAATTCGTATACAATTCATCTTCTAGCCTAGATATTTTCCTTTGGTTGGGTTGGTAATTGGGACGGCTTCTTGAGCAGGTCATGATCAGTTGATCATCTTCCTTCCTCCCTTCCTTTCTTCCTGGACGGACGCTCTCTCTTCTCTGCTTTTAGTCAGTGGTGCATATTCCAATAATATCCAGATGTAAGGATTTTATTCGCATCTATATCTGCTTTTGGAACTTTTGATCTATCAGGAATCTGTTGGCATTGGTGCTCTGTCATCAGCACTGCCCTTTAGCCAAAGCAACAGTTCATCCGGAAAGCAACACCGCAATTAATCGTACTATATAAACTCATTAATTCAAAGAGGAAAGTGGAGCTTTCTTCAACAAAATTTTCTAGTACTCCTGCTAATTATCTCTCTGAAAAAAGTTTCCTTTTTCCTACTAGTGTATGTACATGCATGTAGAAGATGTACATCAGACAGCAAAGCAGATACAGTGCACTTTACACTTGTGGTGTAGATCCATGAGGCTGCTGCCTCAGACAGAGAGAGGTTAAGAGAGGGAGCAGGTCCCCCTCAGCTTCATTCCAAGCAGTGCAAGGTACTATACTTGTAGACTAGTGTATATATGTGATTGAGATTGATTAGTAGTAGGATAACTTGGCCAGCCGCGCACCCAACGCACCTGCTCCCTCCCTCTTCCCTCCCCACTCATCTTCATCATCAGCTGCAGCAACCCCCACGTCCACACACCCCCCACCCCCGCGCACATCTGCCCTCTCCTCCTCCTCCTCTTCTTCTTCCTCTGTTCTCCTCTGCTCAGCTCCGGCATACAGATCAATCGGAAGTCAACTGGTCGAGAGAGAGAGAGAGATCAGGCATGGAGAAGTACGAGCCGGTCCGGGAGATCGGGTCGGGCAACTTCGGGGTGGCCAAGCTGATGCGCAACCGGGACACGCGCGAGCTCGTCGCCATGAAGTTCATCGAGCGAGGATACAGGGTACGTGCGTGTGTTCCTTCCTTCATCTTCATGCGTGGGTATGTTTGATCAAGAATCTGAATCTCGCTGGATTGAAATGAAAAAGATCGACGAGAACGTGTTCCGGGAGATCGTGAACCACCGGTCGCTGCGGCACCCCAACATCATCCGCTTCAAGGAGGTGGTGCTCACGCCCACGCACCTCGGCATCGTCATGGAGTACGCCGCCGGCGGCGAGCTCTTCGAGCGCATCTGCGATGCCGGCCGCTTCCACGAGGACGAGGCGCGCTACTTCTTCCAGCAGCTCGTCTGCGGCGTCAGCTTCTGCCACGCCATGCAGATCTGCCACCGCGACCTCAAGCTCGAGAACACCCTCCTCGACGGCAGCCCCGCGCCGCGCCTCAAGATCTGCGACTTCGGATACTCAAAGGTCTCATTCCTCTTAGATGGTTCCTTCTTCTTCTTCCTCCTCCTCTGGATACTAAAGTCAAATTGATATGTAGTCGTCGGTGCTGCACTCGCGTCCCAAGTCGACGGTGGGCACGCCGGCGTACATCGCGCCGGAGGTGCTGTCGCGCCGCGAGTACGACGGGAAGCACGCGGACGTGTGGTCGTGCGGGGTGACGCTCTACGTCATGCTGGTGGGCGGCTACCCGTTCGAGGACACCAAGGACCCCAAGAACTTCCGCAAGACCATCGCGCGGATCATGTCGGTGCAGTACAAGATCCCCGAGTACGTGCACGTCTCGCAGACCTGCCGCCACCTGCTCTCCCGCATCTTCGTCGCCGACCCGCGCAAGCGCATCACCATGGCCGAGATCAAGGCGCACCCCTGGTTCCTCAAGAACCTGCCGCGGGAGCTCAAGGAGGAGGCGCAGCAGGCCTACTACAACCGCCGCCACGCTGCCGACGTCGCCCCCTCCTCCAACGGCATCGCCGCCGCCGCCGGCGCGAGCGCGACGGCCTCCTCCAATGGCGCCGCCGCAGTGCCCGCGCCCGCGCCGGCATACTCGGCGCAGAGCGTGGAGGAGATCATGAAGATCGTGCAGGAGGCGCAGACGGTGCCCAAGCCCGACAAGCCGGTGTCCGGGTACGGCTGGGGCACGGGCGACGGCGAGGCGTCCGACGAGGAGGACGGCAACCAGGAGGGGGAGGAGGAGGAGTACGGCGAGGACGAGTATGACCGGACGGTGCGGGAGGTGCACGCCAGCGGGGACTTCGGCATGAGCAAGCTCCAAATCTGACGTCAATCTCTTCTCACCACATGGCGCCGCCGGCCATTGCTCCTCCACGTCGTCTCTAGTCCACTCTGGTTAATTATCTGTTATAAGATTGAATTTTTCTTTTTGCCAATTGTAACAAATCAGCTAATTAACATTAAGTTTTTTGTTCAAATCTCTTATGTCCAGGCAATGTGGAATGCATACATGCCCTTGCTAGTGTGCGCACAGTGAATTGCTTAATTACTATGTCCGTCTAGTTATCATCGTATTTTAGGTCAAATCTTGACTACATATTTGACGAGCAAAACGTTGATGCGGTCGCAAAACATATAGGAAATTGCTATCTTACATCTGGATGTAATATATTTATTTTCACATTTAAGTCCATCACTGTTTCCCGTCGAGCGTCCGTGTCTGCGCCTGTGTCGCTTGCGTCGGCCCATTGCTGTCGTTGTCTCTGCGTTTTTCTTTTGGTCCGTTATGGCACTCCGGGTTGGGCCGGTTTTTCTTTTGCTACCGAGTTTATTTCCCCATGGGCTGTCGACTGGGAAGAACCAGGAGAGATAAAATGAGAGGCATCATTGTCCATTTGCATTTTGAAGTCCTTCAGACCAGGAGCGACTAAAGGCCGCGGTCTTCATTACTTTTATATATGGCTGGGGCTTTTTCTCTTCTCTTTAATATTCTCATTTCTGTGATTTGGTGTGAAATAACATTCATATGCCGTCATATTATCAGCGGGGTAATATGTCCTTCTATTGAATTAGAACAACGTACTACAACGGTCTACAGAACCTGAATATATGTTTACAAAAATGTTAATCAAAATATATGTTTTTGAAAAATGTTAAAACAATAATTAAAAAATTTTCCTCACAAAAAAAAATTAAAAAATGTTTTATATGGATACCAAAAGTGCATAATGTGTATGAAAAAGAAAACATACATCAAAACTTATATTTGCAAAAAATATTGATCGTGTATTTGAAAAATGTTACACATGTATTAAAAACTGTACCTAGTGTATACGAAAATTACAGACTTCTGTCTTTGAAAAATGTTGACCATGAATTCAAAAAAGTTTCCAATTTTTTTTAAATGTACATCGTATATTTAAAAAATGTCATTGTTTATCAAAAAAAAATGTTTCACATGCACACAGAAAATCTATATTGTGTAATGAAGAAAAGTAGACACGTGTCAAAATAATGATAAAAATTAACAAAGAAACAAAAAGGAAAGCAAAGAATAACAATGAAAACGAAGAAAGAAACAAAATAAAAGACCAAAGCAAATGACAAATGAAAGTAAAGTGAAAGAAAACCAGTGAAAATCAAAGAAAATCAAAGTTTTAATAAAGAAAAACCCAAAAATAGTGAGAAAACAAAAGGAACCCTGAGAAAAAAATATAATATAGAAAAAAGGATGAAAAAAAACTGAAGAAACCGAAGCTAAACAAGGAAACACTATGGAATGTAGGAAAACCAATGAACAGAGTAAGAAACAAAAAATCAAAAGAAAAATGACAAAAGAAAGAAAGAAATCACCGATAAAAACGGACCAGTGCAGCCATTGCACGGGAAAGAATAAGAAAAACATTCCATAGCAACACGTGACTGAGTGAACCAGCGACCAAGCAATCCAGTGTCGGCGCCAGAAACCGCGCTAACGGGCCAGCCCATATGCCCGAACATTTCATGCGAGACGGATGTTATCCTCGCTAGGTAAATAGAAATTAAAAATAATAGAAAGAAGTCAGATGCAATATTCGTGAAAATCAAGACAAGTCCAGTGCAAATAAACTAAGTACAAAGAACCATCACACAAACATTAACGACAATACCACATTTAATATAATCACACAATCTCGCAAACTCATATATAGTAGTCAACAATGCAAGGATAGATCATAGTTGATAAGTCTACTAGGCAGTCATACTAGCATATATATGGTTCAGCAGTCACACGCATGCATATATAGTTCTAGATGATATCGATGACGATCATCATCCTCAAGCCTGGGCGGTGGGTGTTCCTGATAGTAATTAGGATTGCCTGTCCAACATGAAGATTCTTGCCGACGAGGAAGCTCTTCCACCCAACCGAGTTGAAGTGTGTGCGACCGTCTGTGTCCACGCCGTACGCACAGGTGGTGACGAAGCCCCTCGCGGTAAGGCGTATTCCAGCAGAGCCTTCTTCATCAGGCTTGATACCACAACTCTCAGATAGGCTTTTTGGCAATTTCTGAATAAGAAAAACATATCAACTACTCCCTCCGTTCCTAAATATAAGTCTTTTTAGAGATTTCAACAAATGACCACATACGAAGCAAAGTGAGTGAATCTACACTTTAAAATATGTCTACATGCATCCGTATGTTGTAGTCCATTTGAAATGTCTAAAAAGACTTATATTTAGGAACGGAGGAAGTAATAAGTAGCCTCACACATTTTACTAAGACAGTACTACATTTCTACTAAGCATGAATTCTACTAATAAGTATATATGAATTCTACACTATTAACAGTTCTTTGGATTCTACACGAAGCATATATATCATCGGATTCACTAAGCATATATATCATCGGATTCACTAAGCATATATATCATCGGACTCTACACTAAGTATAACAATAAAGCATATCATCAAATTACTACAGTAAATGCAACAGGCCATGACATGCCGATCAACCATGGTACTTGTCAGGCGGGTCACGAATGGCACCCCGACGAAGTCAGCACGTGGCGGAATGATGTCCTATAGGTTGCACACCTCCTCCTCGCTCAACCTCATTCTTTGAGCTACGATGGCTTCATCAAGTGGGTCGTCATCATCCTCATCATCTTCATCATCTTCCGCTTTGTCGACATAAATGACGGCCAGCTTGGGTCTTTCTGCTCTGAAGGAGAAGCTGATCAACTCACCACCGGTGATACACATGTGGGCGATGAACGTACCCATCCATCTCCTCCCACCCGCGCCATATTTCGTCCTTTCTCGACCTCCATAGTGTAGGGGCCCCAAGGAGCCTCAAAGGTCACAGAGTCTCCGGTCAGCTTGTTGAATTTCGAACTCGCATTGCATGGGACGATCTGTGTACAAAAAGCAAAATAATATATACACGATGCATTAATGCAAATAACACTAAAAACAAAATAGTGGTTACTAGTTTCATATAATTTATTACCGCCGCATGAAGAAAACTAGACTGGAAGTAGATGCCGAACAGCGTGCCAGTTGCATGGTTACTGGCGCACCTTGACTTGCACCATTGACATGGTGGTGGTGGTGGTGGCACCATTTCCCTAAAGCAATATGATTAAAGGATTAACGATCCAAAAAGTAAACATAAAGTTTTCAATACACATCAGGTTTTGAATAATATACACATCAGATTCACATCATAGAGAATACACATAAGGTTCATATGGCAAGCAAAATAACAACTAAATTATAGTTCAGTTCAGACAATAACCTAATAGCGATCATGTAACCCAAACAGAGCCTAATAATAAGATAAATGGCATATTGTTATTATTGCGCAAGCAGACAAGTAAAAGTAGTTCAAAAACAGCCTAATTCTGCATTATTAGTAAATTAAATACCATTTATTCAGACATTAATCGAGGCAGCTATAAGGCAGCAATAAGATCATCAATAGATAAAATACCATTTATTTACACAAATATCAATTATGCATTATCTCTGCAAGCATGGCAAAGCAAAGCAATAACTCTTCCATCCTCATCAAGGACAACTCCCAGCCCTGACACAAGGGTAAAAACACTTCCATCCTCATCAAGGACAACTGAACTAAGTGGATCAATCCAGGGGAACACTATCTATTCTCACATCCAAAAGTAGAACCCGCTTAGAATCTTTCAAAACAGCACGGCACAAGATTCACAAAACACAATAAGTAAACATCCATTCCACCTTTGGCATCAGATGCACAATAATTAAAACTATAAAAGGCAAACACCCCCCCCCCCCTTTAGATCAGATACAACTCTGTGTCTCTCAGCTCTCTGTGTTTTCTTTTTCTGAAATTTACCAAAAATGGGCTCACTAACAGCATCAGATGGATAGCGATTTGGGTCCATCATTCCATTAACGGCCGAGTGCTGGTGGATCGATGCCGTCACCGGCTAACCTCCTACTACTCCATTCAATGAAACAAGACTGCAAGTGCATGCTTCCCTTTGCATCAACCGCTCTGGCCATCGATGCGGTTGGTTGAGGATCGACATGGAAGATGTAGAAGGAATGATGAAGGGCTTGAAATTGTCCGCAGCGGAGAGGAAGGGCTTGAAGATTGGTGAGAAGGAAAAGGGGAAGGTGTTTGACTGGGCTACAGATGAACCGCAGGCAGTGGGGAAGTTGTTCTCGGAGAAGCTAGCGCATGCAGGTGTGGTCGGCAATACACTAGGCAGAATCTGGTGTCCGATCAAGGGGTTAGGGTGCAGCGAATTGAGGGAGAACATCTTTCTGTTCACCTTCAGGCAACCAGTGGGACGGAGGAGGGCCTTGGAGGATGGGCCATGGTGGTTCGATAAGGAATTACTAGTGATTGAGAAATTTGATCCGGAAAAAACTTTGGAAGAGTATGATTTCAACCTCATCCCGATATGGATCCGGGTCTATGGCTTACCTCTTGGATCCATGAATAGAGCTATGGGGGAGCTGATAGGGAGTGACTTTCATGAAGTGCTGGACGTGGATGTTGGTCATGATGGTAGAGCGGTGGGAAAATTTCTTCGGATCAAAGTGAAACTCGATATAAATGAACCGCTTATGAGAGGCTTCACTCTAGACAGGAATGATGAACAAAGCCCCAAAGCATCAAAAGGAGATGCAAATGGAGGAGAAGAGAGGAAGAAAAAGAAGAAGCTTGTTTGGTGCCGCTTTGAGTACGAGTACATGCCAGACTTTTGCTATACGTGTGGCATCATTGGCCATAGTGAGAAAGACTGCATTTCCAAGCCCCCTAAGGGGGAGGCACCATAATTCGGTCCATGGATGCGAGCTGAGGAAGATAATAGGAAAGGGGATGACAACATTAGGGGAAAGTGGCTGGATAGTAGAGGAAGTGGCGGAAGCAGGGGTTATGGTGGAGCTAGGAGCAATTCTGGGTCATATGGATATGCAAAGGGTGACCGCCGTCAGTACAACTTTGGGAAAGGTAGGTACTCAATCAGGCAGTGACAGGATTTCCTGGCGCAAGGATGGTACTAATTCGCTCACAAGTGGCAGGGGCAGTGATGGGGGAGAGAGGGAAGTAACAAGTCCTCTTAAACTGGGTAATGGAAATAGGAACCAGGAGGGTCTGGAAGCTGCTAAACAGCTAAAATTCAAGGTGCGTGATGGAGCCGAGGCCAGCAAAGGGGAGGGGAACACAAGTATGATGGTTGATGATCCTGTCCGTAAAGATGTCCTCAAGGAGAAGGGGCGGAGTGGAGATGATGACATACTGGAGGCACTTAGGGAGGGGTCGAACGGGAGGAAGGGTGATATAGGTCAGGAAGTGGTTAAAACCAAGGAGAAGGATACAACCATGAGTGAGAAAAAAGGAAGGAAATTTAGGAGGAAGCAGCGAGAGGAGAAGGATGGTGGTCAGGAGAGCTTGGAAGTTGGTGTAGGGAAGAGGTGTGGGGAGGATATGGAGGTGGACGATGAATCTGTACCAAAAAGAAGCAGGGTGGAAGGACATACAGAGGTGGATACAGTGAATGTACATGATACAAACACAAACGCATTATCGGCCGGGCTGCAGGTGCAGCCCCGCCGGGAGCAATGAAAATTATTGGATGGAACTGCCGGGGACTCGAAAATGGCCTGACAGTTCGCAGCCTCCTTGAGCTAGGGAGGTCGGAGGATCCGGATGTTTTATTCTTGTGCGAGACGAAGCTGTTTGAGAAAGAGTTGGAGAGGTTCAGGTGGTTGTTGGGGCTCGCCAACATGTGTGCTTGGAGTTCCGAAGGACGGAGTAGAGGAGTAGTGATGTTCTGGAGGCGCGGAATTGATATCTCCTTAAGATCGTATGGTAGGAGGCATGTGGATGTGGATGTTTATGAAGAAGATGGAAGGGTGTGGAGGTTGACTGGAGTGTATGGGGAGTCTGCAGTGGACAGAAAGTTTGAAACTTGGAGAACACTCAGAATTTTAAAACAACAACATCAAGATGGTAGACCCTGGTTATGTCTTGGAGATTTCAACGAAATTTTAACAAATGAGGAAAAAAGGGGGGGAGTAGCGAGATCGCAGCAGGCCATGGATAATTTCAGAGATACGCTAAGTGGATGCTCGCTGTTGGATATCGGGTTTATAGGAGACATGTTTACGTGGAGAAATTATGGGAAGACATTAAACACGTATATCTGTGAGCGACTCGACAGAGCTACGGCTAACAAGGAATGGTGTGACTTGTACCCCGGATTCTGGGTCGTGAATGGTGCGCCTCGGCACTCTGATCATAGGCATGTAATTGTTTGGACAGAGGGAGAGCAACGAACGCGGCGAGGAGGAGATAAGGGGTTCAGATTTGAGGCCCGTTGGTTTCAGGAGGAAGGGTTCGATGAGTTGATCCAGGAGGCTTGGGAGGAGAGTAAAAACCAAGGAGGGGAGGATGTGGCAGGATCTTTACGCTTTGTAGCTGGTAAACTCCGCAAATGGGATAAGGAGGTACTAGGGGAGCTCGAAGGAAGACTTCAGAAAGC
Source organism: Triticum aestivum (assembly GCF_018294505.1). Taxonomy (NCBI): domain Eukaryota; kingdom Viridiplantae; phylum Streptophyta; class Magnoliopsida; order Poales; family Poaceae; genus Triticum; species Triticum aestivum. Next base: position 805,963,899 of record NC_057798.1, read on the forward strand.
TAAAGATGACTTGGAGAGGTGTATGAGGGAAGGGGTGTCCGAAGAGAAGATAAAAAAAGAGGGGGAGTTGAGGTGTCAAATAGAGAGGTTGGAGGAAAAGAAGTGTACGAAGTATAAGCAGAGATCTCATGTGTGGTGGCTGAGGAAAGGAGATAGAAGCACTCGATATCTAATGGCTAAAGCCTCGGCTCGGCGTAGAACAAATACTATCAAGGGGTTGAGAAGGGAGGATGGGTTTGTAGTAGAGGAGGGAGAGGAGCTTTCTAACTATGTTTGTTCATTTTTTCAGCATTTGTTCACCTCTTCTATGGGTGACCGCACCCATGAGCTCATTGCCAAAGTGGTTCCTAAAGTCACTCCACAAATGCAAGCTAGTTTGGCAGCTGAATTCACAAGAGAAGAGGTTAAAGCAGCCCTTGACCATATCGGAGACCTTAAGGCACCTAGGCCTGATGGCATGCCTTCTATTATCTACAAGAAATGTTGGCACTTCATGGGGGATCAAGTTGTTGAGGAGGTACTGGGCGTTCTAACTGGGGGTCCCATTCCGGAGGGGTGGAATGACACGCTTGTGGTGCTTATTCCAAAAGTCAAAAACCCGACAAGAATCAAGGACCTCCGCCCTATCAGCTTGTGTAATGTGCTATACAAATTAGTGTGGAAGGTCATCGCAAACCGGCTAAAGTTGGTGCTGCCAGAGCTTATCTCGGAGAGTCAAAGTGCATTTGTTCCTGGCAGATTGATCACTAACAATGTCCTAGTGGCATACGAGATTTCTCATTACCTCATGAACAAAAGGAGGGGAAAAGATGGAGTTGTGGCGGTCAAGGCAGACATGAGCAAAGCATATGACAGGGTCGAGTGGAATTTTCTCGAGGCAATGTTGTGCAAGCTAGGGTTTAGTAGGCAATGGGTTGACCTGGTGATGAAGTGTGTGTCCTCTGTAAGATATCAAATAAGAATAAATGGCACCTTGACGAACCAGTTTATCCCAACCCGGGGTTTGCACCAAGGTGACCCTCTGTCACCATACTTGTTTGTCATTTGTGCCGAGGGACTATCTGCTCTGTTGCATGATGCCAAGAGGAATGGTAGAATCAGCGGAATAAGAGTTTGTCCAGGAGCTCCTGCTGTGTCACACCTATTATTTGCCGATGAATTAGTTCTACTTCTTAAGGCCAGGGGGAGGAGGCCCAAGCACTGCATGAGGTTCTAGCTCTTTACGAAAGCTGCTCGGGACAGAGTATTAATGTGGAGAAGTCGGCTCTCATGTTTAGCCCAGGTACGACCCAGCAAGCGCGTGGGGTAGTAAAGGAAGCCTTATCAATCTCAAGTGAATCGTGGAATGAGAAATACCTAGGCTTGCCTGTGTATGTTGGTCGGTCGAAGAAGAAAGCGTTTGCTTATGTCAAGGACAAAATCTGGGAGCGAATGCAAGGGTGGTTAGAATGGTTACTGGCCAAATCAGAGAAGGAAACTCTTGTCAAGGCGGTGGCGCAGGCGATCCCGACGTATGCCATGTCGTGTTTTTACCTAACAAAAACCTTATGCGGGGAAGTGAGTTCCATGATCGCAAAGTATTGGTGGAGCCAGCAAGACAAGCAAAACTCCATCCATTGGTTGAGCTGGGACAAATTGACGAAGCCAAAGAGCATGGGCGGATTGGGATTCAGAGACATGTACAGCTTCAGCGTGACCATGCTGTCTAGGAATGTTTGGCGGCTCATACAAAATCCAGAGAGCCTGTGTGCACGCATTCTTAAGGCGAAGTATTTTCCTAACTGCCACATTCTAGAGGCTGAACCAAGAGATGGCATCTCATATACCTGGAGGAGTATGCTGCATGGTGCAGAACTGATTAAGTAGGGATATATCTGGCGCATTGGGGATGGCACACAAGTAAAGATATGGACGGACCCCTGGATTCCGAGAGCTTGGTCAAGGAGAGTGATTACTCCACGAGGAACATGCCTTTTAACCCAGGTCAGCGAGCTAATCAGCCCAGTTGCAGGAAAGTGGGATGAAGCCCTAGTTTGGGACATTTTCTGGCCAAAAGATGCAAGGCACATACTCCAAATTCCACTGAGGGAAGGGGTGGAGGACTTTACTGCCTGGCATTTTGATGGGAAAGGAGAACATTCAGTTAGGAATGCATACAAGCTTCATGTGCAGCTTGAGAAAGAGCAGAGAGGCGACAATGCGGGCAGCAGTACCATGGCAGCCGGGAACCTAAACCACTGCTCTGACCAATCATGGAAGCGAATCTGGTCGTTGCCTTGCCCACAAAACATCAAGATGTTTGTGTGGCGCCTGAAACATAACTCCCTTGCACTACGATCAAATTTGGACACCGGGGTGTCAAACTGGAAAGCACCAAGTGTCTTTTCTGTGGACGAGTGGACGAGGACGGTGCTCATTTATTTGTCAAATGTAAAACAGTAAAGGAGGTGTGGAGATTGCTTGATCTAGAAGCTGCCCGGATGCGTTGTCAGGAGGCCCAATCAGTACATGAGATGCTAGATTTGATATGGACCATACCCGAGCAAAGCAGAGTTGAGATACTAACTTTTTGGTGGCATAATCGGAACAAGCTAAGGGAAGGTGAGCTTCCGGTAACAACGGACGAGATAGCAAGACGAACGAGAAGCTATAGCCTTGAATATGCTGAAATCTTCAGGAAGAAAGTGAAGGTCAGGAATGATGCACGTTGGGCAGCGCCAGCCACCTGGGGATATGATTAAGGTCAATGTGGATGGAGACTACACACTGGGTGGAGATCACGCAGGGTGGGGCGTTGCTGTTCGCAATAGTCAGGGGCACCTACTGCATGCTGGCGCGGGGCGAGACAACACCATTTCTGATGCCTTTGGGGATGAACTAAATGCAATGGATCATGCTGTAGCCACTGCAGCTGATCTTGGTATGCGGTGTGTAAGGTTTGAAACAGACTCCCAACTGTTGGCGGAGGCCCTCAATTTTGCTCGAGCAGATTCGTCGCCGTATGCACCAATCATCGAGGATCTGAAACTTCAAATGAAGATGTGGTTCTCACGGAGTGAAGTCAAAGTGTGTCGCCGAGAAGCTAACTCTGTAGCTCATGAACTAGCAAAAATTGGGTATGGGTGTTTAAATTCTGATAGTATGTACTGGGAGTCTGATATACCGCCCATTGTGGCCGGTTGTGTTATGGGTGACTTACCCAAGCACGCGTAAGCAATAAAGCTATGCTTTACCTAAAAAAAAAAAGAACTTGTCACGTGCACTGGCAAAATTTTAGTTTTCCTTTGCAGTTTTTTTCTAATTGTTTGGATTGCTTACCACATGTGTCAGTGGTACTTTGCAGATTTTTTAAAACAACTTACAAAGGCTCAAATATAAGCACGTACATTCACTCGTATAATCATATGCATGCACATTTTTTTTGTGGGAAACTTCTGATATATTAAAGCAAGGATTTTACAGAAAGGACCACCACAAAGATACAAATTACAACCAAGTACCCCTGTAAAGCAAAATCGCCGACGACGAACAACACATTCCGATGGCGCGCCCCCGCCGCATGTTCACACGAGCCTTGGATCACAAGATGTCCCTTGGCAGACGGGAAGTCGTCGGTCCTCGAACTCCGGAGAGCCTCCATCCTGCTCCTCCGGCCACAACGCTGCCTTGCTTGAACACCAGTCGCTTCAAGATCTCGATCTGGAGCCGCCGCGTCGAGCTCCAGTGCGGGAATAAACGCACACGGTGGCCACCAGGGACTGCGAGCGCGAGGAAGGAGGTGCTCCGCCGTGAAGCTACACCGAGCTCCACAGCCGAAGATGTCGAGCGCCGCCTGCAAAATGAACTCCAACCGCGCCTCCATCTCCAGGACGCCGCCGGCTAGGAACCTAGCAGATCCTACACTATATACACACCGAGAAACAAACGAGGTTCGCCTCCCGCCGGCGGAGCGGCCGTCGGAGGAAGAGGGAACTGGCGTTTCACCGACGGTGAGGTGGATCTGCCGAGCGGGTTCAGAAATTCGCCTCTACTGCAGCGGGAGTGGGGGAAGCATCCAAGGTCGCGGTCATATGCATGCACATCTAAACCTTATGAGCAGCTCTAAGAGGCTGAGTCAGTGGGTCTTTAAATTAAGGATGTCACCACGGGCTCCTTGTTATTGACGGAAACACCGCCTTCCATTGAAAGAATATTTCGTCCTTAACAAGACACACATGTGTCAAGCTAAAATTTTGATCACTGGTGGGATAGGATACAAACATCCTTTTAACCATCCAATCACAGGTTGATTCTTCACCTTGTCAGTTTCTTCTTCTTTCAAGAATCAGTGCGTAAACTTTAGAGGAGTATATATATGTTTAACCATGATATCAGAGTGGTTTCTCTACCGTACATACTATATACCATGAAGGGATGTTCCTTGTTTCATTTTTCCTTAATTTCAGTCGGCCGATTTCAATTAGCACTCAGTTGAATTTTCTGTCCAACGCAAATCTCAGCGCAAGACTACTTCGGTTGTTTCCGTGTTTTTCTTTTCCTGGTGGTAGTAATAGTAATGTCTCTTGCCTAATTCTTTTTTTCTTCAAGTGCGATTGGCAAAGTGAGTTTTACGATACGTTAATTTGTCTGGTATAATTATATTTTAGCTGATTGTTTTAGAGTTTCTGTTATCGGTCACTTGCTTCATAGAGTAGACTAGTTTTTCTTTCAGGGACATAGATTAGGTTAGTTGTTCCTTTCTTCTTTGGCATATTTTGAAACCATTTTTCTTGGGTAATACAGGAACTGCAGCGAGTGAAATTTTGGCAGCGTCGCTTTCTCTTATTTGAAGGCAAACACGCATACATAAGGTGTCGAACTAGGGAAGGTATATGAATTCTTTACCTGGTTGTAATTTATCTGAAAGTGTTTTTCCGAATCTGTTGTTATTTGAGTTATGTTGATGCTTTCAACATAAATTGGTGCCTCTGGGCTGGTTGAGCAGTAGCTCCTTGTCATACAAGCCATTACTATTTATTTTTTTGTTCTTTGATCTTTGTGCTTTCTATTATCGCCAGACAAAGTTCTGAAAACGTTGATCTTAAGTCCATCTCGGAGCCGTTATCACCAACATTTTCACACTATTTTAGTTTACTCCTTATGTCTTCCCCTTTTTTAGATCTTCAGGTGTTGATTCCTTGGTTCCATATCAAATGTAATCACAACCATGTTTAGTTAGAACACCCTATCTTACAACTAAACCAGGTTAAAAAACACAACACTAGAAGTACGATGCCAAAAACCGTCAATAACCTTAGTAGAGTGGAGAGTATGACTGTACGAAAGGGGATTGCACACGGGGAGTTTACCCAGGTTCGGGTCCTCGTGGTTGAGGTAAAACCCTACTCCTGCCTTGATTAAATTGATGATGAAAACACATGCATGAGGTTACAAATGTAAGATGGTTATAACTACCGAGATGATGGCTATGGAGTCGATGCCCCGAGTTGTCCCTGTTCTCATCACCTTATAAAGGGCGACAAAACCTAGGGTTACAAGAATCCTAAGTCGATGGAGGAGTTCATGCCTTGGCGGGGCTTCCTACGTTGGCTAGAGGCCCGTAGAATTATCACATCTTGCAAGCCCCTAGGGCCAGCCCGACACCTGGAACACCATTTGGCGGGACACCCAGGGTATGTGGACCACCTAGAACACCATTTGGCGGGACACCTGGAACAGTGGATCAGAAGAAGAGTATGTGGACCCTGGCGATGGAGGGCTTTGTAATGGTTAATGTTGATATTATAATTGTGTCGAAGGACCATGATTATGGTGGAAGAATAATTCTGTTGGATGTCGCAGCAGGGCGGTTTTTTTTTCTTTCTGTTTTTCCACTTTTTTTTGGAAAGTTTCTCAAAGCTTATTCATCAGTGATTCTGTTTTTCCTTTTTTCTAAATGTGCTTCTTTGCGTGTTCTGCCGATTATCTTTTGTTTCTTTTACTTAGTCATTTTTATATGCAGGACCCTATGAACATTTTTTTAAGTTCCCAAAAGTTTTCTGAAATTCTTGAACATTTTCAAACATATATATATATATTATTTAAATCGTAACCTTTTCTAATTTTCTAATACTTTTCAATTTTTCTGAAATTTTTGTATGGAAAAGTTGGGTTTTTTTAGAATGATGAAACAAAGTCGACCACAGTAGTGAAGTTCTTCTTGGGCTTTGTTTCTCAGGAGCCAGGCAGATGGGCCGGCCTAGCCGCAGCGCGCAACAGGAGCTCCTATGGGCTTTGCCGTTCCCGTGCTCGTCCTCACCTCCGCCACCCTCGACTCCGGCGGCCGCCGCTCCGGCACCCTCGCGTGGACGCTTCGCCTCCGCCCGGTGCTCTACATGGCGCGGGCCGCCGCGTAGGGTGTGCTGCCTCCGTCGTCTTCTCCGCACAGCACAGCCTACGTACTCCACAGCAGCTCTGTCCCGAGTGCGCGCGCCCTTATCCCCGACGCCGCCTGAATTCCTCCCTAGGTCGCCCTCGGCTGCTCCTGCCATCCTCCCTGAGCTGCGGCACGCGTCCACCTCTCCCCAAGCTTTGCAGGTTAATGCTGTTACCCCCCATCGTCTCCGGCGCACGCCAACTGTTCGATTCATTGACGAGACGAGACGAGAGTACTGTTGTGAAATGGCCTAACAGATGTTGATGTTGCTATGAAATTGAACCCTCCTAATAATGTGTTAAATGTTGTTTGTGGTTTGTTCTGTTTTTTCCTGTATATAGTTTTTTTTTCTTGCATAACCTGCTCTTGCCGCTTCTATATGGTCTTCTTGTATAACCTGCTCTAGTATAATCTGCTCTGCAATGATCTTCTTGTAAATGTTCAGTTTCTGCTTCAATACTCTGTTCTATACAGTATAATTTGCTCTGTTATGATTCTCTTCTTGTGAAAAGTTGCAGTCTGGAGTGCCCTTGGATCTGGATCAACCTCCTGCAATGGCTTCCTGTCCGAGCTCCCTCCTCTTGTCCTGATTTTGGGCAAGCACGTCACCGTACTCCCCCTTGGCACTCACCGTCGTCACTGGAACCTGCTGCTCAGTGCGTCCGCCTTCCAGGGACAACATGTATGTGCTTTTCTTACTTTTTTCCTTTATCTAAGCTGGTCGCCGAAGCAATTCATTAAGGACAGCTTGCTGCTTTGTTTAGTTGACCGGACTTGACAACGGAGCACCATGCCGGACAGGAGAGGTGTGACCCTGCTCGAGGACCTGCCGGAGGCAATCATTGACAGGATATTCATCCGATTGCCGCCTGACGACGTCGACTGGTGCCGCTCTGTAAGTACTTCATGGCGCGGCATCACCTCCACGCCTGAATTTATGCTCGAACACCACCGCCGCCAGCCATCGCTCCCCATCATCGACGGGTGCGGGAAGCCTGCCAGTTTCGTCGTCTTCCAAGGCTCTGGCGCTGGCGCCTCCAGTCAACAGCTCTGGCCCTTCATCCCGGGTTTCAAACACTACCGTAAAAGCCTCGGCTCTCAGTCGCCTGTGATGGCTTCCTCATCCTCATAGAGGGAAATGAATACTACATCCACAACCCGGTCATCGGCACGCATGCTCTCCTACCAGACCCTCGAGCTAGGAAAACTGGGTGGAGAGACATAATTGGTTTCTATCGGCACCAGCCAACTGGAGAATACATGGTGCTCTGGGCCGTATTCCGTCGTGTCTCGGTGGTCAGACCCAGCTTATACATCCTGGCAGTGGGATCCGATGAGCCGAGGCACGTCAAAGTCAGAATGCCAACAGTCTCGTCACCTTCCATGAAACATAAGTTAATGAGCGTGTTGCGCTATTTGAACCATTGTCCACCAGCAGTTCACCACCGTGGCAGCCTGCACTGGTGTCCTTTTTCTGTTTGCGGTGTCGCCGACATTACTGTAGGCAGTGGAGACATTGTTGTATTCGACACAGAAGCAGAGTCATTCCGGTGGATGCACAGTCCTGACCAGCCGTACCCTAATAGGAGCTTGTTCGATATGAATGGGACACTTGGTTTCTGGGGCAGCTCAATCGAGGGTGCTGCAGATGGTTGTTTCAGTTTCACCGCTTTGGATATTTGGGTGATGCGGGACTACAAGGCCGGAATCTGGGATTTCAAGCACCGGGTTGACCTGTCAACGGTTGAGGCATCATGGCAACTTTATCTGACCTCTTGCAAAAGGAAAAGGAAAACACCACTTCAATCGACAGTGCAATGGTTCAATGATATGGTTGTGCTTAACGAGCGAGAGCTGCTGATCTTGTTTAATGATAAGCATGTCTTGCGCTATGACACTGATGGCAAGGTCTTAGGTTTGGTGAAGATTGGAGAGAGTCAATACTGTCTGTCGCTTACTCCCCGCCGCTTCCAAGAGAGTATTATTCCAATTCCGTCCCGCGAGATGCAAGAAGATGAGGAGGCTCCGTTCTCCACGGGGTGTCTCTGAAGGTTCAAGACTCCTTCCCTGGTTTTCTTTGCCAATGGGCACAGAACTTGCCTTTTTTTCAGTTATTGCTTTTGGCTGACAGAGTCACACTCGTCATGAAATGTTATGGTTAGATGTTAGTTACTGCATTTTTAGTTGTCGAGATGTTATGGTTAGTCCGGATCTCTCCTTGCAAGGCTGGTAGTTTGATCATTGTTGTTCAGAATGCAAACTCTTGAGTAGTTCTGCTGCTTGTGTCACCATGTTTTCATCAGGGCCATGCTTGCATATGTACCTCGGTGCTGCAAGCTATGATGGAAGGAAGACATTTGGTCATGTGGTGGGAGTATTGGCTGGAGTTTAATTTGCTTGCTGCTTTTTGTTTGGGTAGAAACGGTCGACTTGAAGATGTGCAGTCCTGGAGCAAGATAGATATGCTCTTTGTTCTTGGTTCATCTTTCTTACACATGGTGTCAGTTTTGCCGATTTAAGATAAGAATGCTGAGCTTAGGCACTTTAGCAGTTTGAGGCGGTGGCCGTAGAGACATCATTTCGGAGTTCACCTCTTCATCGGCGGCGAAGAACCTGGTACTTGTGGAAAGTCTCTCGCCGTGAAGCTAAGAGATTTTTTTTTGTCCTTCGTCGGCTGCCGGTTACTACAGTATATCACCATGTTGGTGTGTGCATGTATGAGCTTGATGTTTTAATAAAGAGGCCTGCTTCGGTAGACACCCCCCCCCCCCCCCCCCTCTCCACAAACCGTATAAGGGCAGTATGGTTATTTAATCAAGCCGTATACTCATACGCATATGTGCCATGTATGAGGCATCGTACCTATTTTTTATTTAACTTGAAAAAAAGCACATGTGACAAGATTCAAACTCAAGACCTCTTGGTCTAAGGACCACCACTCTAACCAACTAGGACACCCTAATGTGTCTGCTTATTCACTTATTTTTCTTGTTTATTCTACTTCAGTTTGCGGCTGGGCCGGCCCATTGTTGAACAAGTCTGTTTATCAGTATTTATTTTTTGTTTTTTCTATTCTTTTTTCTTTTTTCGTTTCCTTTTCCCAAAAAAAGCTCAAACATTTAAAAAAAATCTCAGAAATTCCACGAATGTTCCCTTTTTAAATTTTGTTCATAAAGTACAAAATTTGCATTTAAAAAAACTGTACAGAATATGTCAAAAAATTGTTTGTTTAAATAAAAAAATGCTGACATCAATATAATTAAATTGTGAACATCTATTAAATAGAAAATTGTACGTTTATTGTTCGATTAAAAAATCTTCGTTTATTGTTCGTTTAACTAGAAACATGCTCACATAAAAAAAGAACACTTCTTAAATTTCTGAACATCTATTAAATAGAAAAATAATAATGAAAACATATCGATCAGCGACTGGTTTATCGTTCGATTTTGTTTCTTTTTCATTCTTGTTGTTTTTCGTTTTTCATTTTTGTTGTTTTTCAAAAAAAATATGCTCACATCAATATAATTGGCCCAAAATTTTCCACACACTAGTACCACCATGACAAGCATCCATGATAAAAATTTCATTGTGTTCTGACATTTTATAAGTTTTCTAGGGTTTTTCCAGTGAAAAAACCCCCAAAACACTAACCGAACGTTATGCAACGTGCATACGGTGTCCGAATTACTCCAAATTTTGCATGTACTTTTTTTATTTTAAAAAGAAAGTGAAAAACTGCTGACGGCGTCGCGACTCGCGAGAAAAAAAAGACGCCGTGGGGAAAAAAAGGGGGGGCCGTATGGGCGTGGGTGAAAAGTCCATCCTGCCCTTTATTACGAAGAAGTATAGAGAGATCTCAACCGTCAATGCGTTTAGGGGGGTCCACCGAAGCAAAAGTGTTTAATAAAGGAGACCACCTTTTTTTCAGAAACAAATAGCAGCCCGTTGCTTTCTGTACATTTATTTACTTGTTCGGCTGTACCGACATTTCTTTCTAACGTTTTACTAACTGGCTAGGGTATGTTATTTTCAATCCACTTTTTGTGTTGTTTGAAGCTGAAAACTCTTGATAGGTTGTAGAAAAAGATTTTGGTGGCATACTGCAGTAACCAGCAGCCGACTGGCCGGATTGAATGTTTAAGACTGCTCCAGACCTTTGTGCATATATACAACATGATTGAGAAATTGTATTAACCAGATGTACTTGACTGAATGGGCCTCCTCAAAACCTTGAAGGGTCATGTATGGTCAAACATGTCTATAGCAAGCATGGCTCTGGTACATAGTACATAGCTAAATACTCCTAACACCTAGCTTCAATTTTTTTTTTGGCTATATACAGATGTTACTTCAAATGACTTGTTGTCAAGGATTGTTAGGCCAGGCCCACTAAATTTCTAATAGGATTTCTATCTTCCTTACACATCATCAAACACAATAAGCTGTGCATCAATGGCGCCTCCTCGTCTATGCCACGTAGAAGAAATTACTGTTGCAAGTGAAAGGGAAAATTATTTAATCATCCATGTGCAGTAAATTTCGAGGCAACTTCCTCCCGCATCGAGCACAGCGCACGCAACTTCACCCCTCTCGTTCTCGCCGCACACGCAACCTCTCGCACCGCACGCAAACGCAGCCGCCTCTTCTCTTCTATCATCGTCGTCGGATTTGGGGAGGAGAGTGTGAGGGTGGCGACCGCGGGAGAAGCACATCCTCGACCACATCCATCGCTTCTTCGTTGAGAGGAAGAGAACATGGTGGCGGCGACCGGTGGGGAGGGGGAGGCTGAGTCGACGAGACAGTGCGGTATGAGGTGAAGGATGGGGTGGGGATCACCGTTGCCATACACGGCTGGATGGGAGGCGAGCCCGTCGTCAGCGCTAGCAACATCGACACCAGCAGGTTCGTGCTCACATCACCATATTCGGGAGGATCCACTGTTGCTGCTCGCGCGTCTGCTCCCCCTGGAGGTGTTGGCATCGACCGGGACGAAGTGCCGGACTGCGCGCCAACTCAAGAATAGCTGCTCTGGCGGCCCCTTGCAGGCGACATGACGCCGCACCACCCTTGGCCCTGACCTAGAGTTTGATGGGCTAGCTCGCTGCCGTCCGACTCGATGGCCCTCTTCCTCGCTTAGTTCTGGTGCCTCATCCAACAAGGAGATCCTCCATCAGCCACACACTAGCTAGGTAGGAGCTCAACCTCGCTGTCTCTACATGTACAACTGATCTTCATCCCCTGCTTTTTCTAATTTGTTTCTATGCTGAGGTGCCCACTCGTCCTGACACCGCACAACACCGCCACAAGCGGCTGCACCGTCCTGGATGACAGCTTCCATTCGGGATGGAGCACACGAGGCACCGGAGAGTTTAGCACCGGAGGGGTATGCATGGATGGCAGTGGCTGATCTAGAATTTGTCCAACGTGGGGGCAACATTACAAAGGGTAGTATTTTTTTGTCAAAGAGTATGTACGCGTAGTATGTAGCATATAAAAATGTTTAGGTAATATAGTATACTATTTTTTTGGTATTATGTATCATATTTTGTGCATACTTCATTTCGCGTACAAATATGTATGTATTTCACAAATACAATAAAACTATGAGCTCACTTGAAATATCTTAGATATAGTATATGAACATACTAAAAATAATAAATTAGAGTATATACTATCATATAGTATTATATGAGAAATGGGTGTAACTACACCCGGTAGTAGGATGCATTTTCTATATATATGGGGGCCATGGCCCCTTAGGGTTTAGGGTTAAAGGTATAGGGTTTAGATATTCCAAGTGAACCCATGGCCCCCACCACCCCACCCCTAGATCCGCCACTAACGGAGGGTCCAGAATTGGCCTGCGGTTCAACACCATCATTCCTGACCATTATTTTTTTTATTTCATCTCTAAACGTCCAGCTTTGTGTAAGATATGTGGATGAAAGTATATTCGATGCGTGCATCTGATTGTCTCCAACATGAGTATAAAACAATATGAACAGCTCTGTCAATTCATGAATTTCACATTATAGAAAGAAGGGATAGCCAACTCTGGACCCTTGTTAGGCAACAGTTGTTGCCGAGTGAAATACTATTTTTGTGTTTCAGATGGTACAGTAACATAATTAAGGCATCAACATCTATATACTCTTATATGTGGCATCATAATTTTTGCAATGTCCAACAACCACTGCTAATTGTGTTAGTTCCATGACCAACTATTATCACTAGTCATCAACCCGTGCATCTGCACGGGCTAGGTATTTTTATATAACCCCTTTTTATAAATAAGGATTACATTATTTATTCTTGTAAGTAAACTTCGTAGACACTGAATAGTAAAAATGAATGAGTGTTATATGTTCTATATTTTTCCTTCAATATAGTTTTACTCGGATATTTTAACGGGTTGTCCAAGGATCAAATATGAAGGATAAACCGTAGTGCAGATACAGACACCATGATTCACAAAGAACATCATACAGTTGTTGTAGTTGTGGTGAAATGGCTACATACTAGATGAAAAAGTGGTGTTGTGAACATGACCAAGGCTTTGGTACTACACACACAGTAAGACACATCCAATCAGGAGATCTCTAATCAAGTGAATTAAAGACCATGGGCATGGATATCTCCACCATGTTCGCTTACAGAACCTTTAGATTTTCCCAGTAAGATGCTAGCAGTAGTTACCCTTAGTCCTCTGTCTGACATTTTTCTCCTTGTGTACAATGTGAACATAGTTTAATATTAGATAAAAGGGCAACCTACACACATAACCTTTTTACGCTGAATCACTCGATGGAAAAATAAAACAATTTAGAATACATTAGAATGACAATTATCTAGGTAGAAATCAAACTTGTGCGTTATTCGCAAAAAAAAGAAAGCAAACTTGGGTAATATAATGTCAGTGTCATGAATGGAGCTACAAATAGAGCATTCAGAAGTACTGTGAGAAAATAAGCAATCTAATAGTACAGCCGCATTTGAATGCATTCCACACGAAGAGTGGCCATCTATTAGACATTTCACAACATTCGACTTATTTTATTTAGGAAATGTAGAAGATTGCATGGGAGAACTAAGTTTCAGTAGAATTTCCTAAATATAAAAGAGTACAAATTTAGCTGAAACAGTGTATGTACAATAGATGGCAACCTTGCAAAGACAATAATCATGACACCTTAAAAGCACAACAATAGATTCAGCATATCATACCACATAAAGAATTTGTAAATAGAATGCAAGAAGTGAAAATTGACTATGAGTTCAACATGAATGGATATATACAACACCGAGCAAAAAAACATTACCAGTGCAACATACTAAACCTTATAATCACATCAAAATATGAGAGCAACAATTTTCAAATTCCTATGAGAGTGCCTTGTTGTAAAATTGACTCGTTCTCGCTCAACTACTCATGTTTACCATTCCTTCATTCACACACAAAGCACTCGGCCGGATCATCTTACCTTTGACCGTCCATCCATTTTTCCTAAACGTCTATACGGTTCTTAATGTGATTTAACTTGTTTGTAGGTTAGATTAAGCTCTCACATTTCATTACCATTGGCTCCATTTGCCTCCATGTCTTGGATGCGGCTCTCCACTAGTAGAAAAATGATCTTACGTTCACCTCATTAGTCCTGGTTCAATTACGGCCCGGTACTAATGGTACCATTAGTCCCGGTTCGAATGGCTATGCATTAGTCCCGGTTTGCGTCACAAACCGGGACTAAAGGGGTGGTGGCAGGCTGGCGTCAGGCCGGGGCCCCACGAGTCCCTTTAGTCCCGGTTTGTGACACAAACCGGGACTATAGGTTAGACCTTGAGTCCGGGTTGGAGCCACCAACCAGGACTAAAGGGGTCTAACCTTTTAGTCCCCGTTGGTGGCTCCAACCCGGACTACATGGGTTCTGCAATTTTCAAAACTCTACCCCCCCCCCCCTCGCCTTTTCATTTTTGGATAAGAACAAAAGAAAATGATAAAACCTTCAAAAATTAAAATCCTTCGAGATGTAGTTATGCTACTACATCTACTAGTTAGGGAAATTTAAAAAACATAAATTTCGATTTGTTTTGCAAAAAAAAGTGTTATGAAAAAGTAAAACGACTATATCTTTTGCATGCGATGTCGAAAAAAACGTATTATATATCGAAATGTTCAGCACGAAAATTCGCATCCGTTGGTGACCGCCGTAGGCTGTTTTACAAAATTTTAGAATCCTCAAATACTAAAAGGAAAAAAAGATATGCTCAAATTCCAGTTTTTTTTGAATTTTGGTTAAATCTGGTCAAACTAGAAATATTAGTGTTACTAAATAATTATTCAACAATATTAGTGTTACTAAATAATCATTTTAGTTTTGTTGAATTTTGGTCAAATATGGTCAAACTATGGTCAAACTATTTACTCAAGAAATATTACTGTTACTAAATAATTATTGTTTTTTAGAATAATAGTTTCAAACTCAAACGGTAAAAAGTGTGACTTCATGCTCAATCTAAACTCCTGAGGGTTAATAGGATTGGCAGCTTACTATTGTCAGAAAAACAACAAGTGCAAATTTGGAAACTAGGTGAAATAGAACTCGAAAGTTAAGCGTGCTCAGGCTGGAGTAGTGATCCAGCCCCTGGAGCGGGCTCGTGCCACGTGGTGGGCCTTTGGTCACGGGTCGTGTTGAACCGGGACTAAAGAGGGGGACCTTTAGTCCCCACCCTTTAGTGCCGGTTACAGAACCGGGACTAAAGGTCCTTACGAACCGGGACTAAAGCCCGATTCTGCACTAGTGCTCGCTCACTGTCCCTTTGCAACAGCTGTCAGCAGCATGTGGCATTGCCCTCTAGAGATCATTTTCCATTGCCTTGTACCCTAGGTGCCGCCACTGGCAGGTAAAGAAGATACTCTTATCTAGTTACACAGATCCGGTAAGAAAAAGCATGTTATTTGCAGAGATAAAGATTCAAAGGTACACGTTTTCAACTATACTCTTCTGGATATAAAATATGACTCCCCACCTGTCCTCAAAAATATTGAATATTTACCAAGATTTGCTTGCAACAGGAATAGTGAAAAATGTCTAGGGATAAATCAGGGCCATACCTATGCAGTTCCACTAATAGTGATACATGCAAAAAGTATGTGTCCTATCCCGGTCGATATAAATATATTTCTGAAGAAAACGTTTCTCTGAAAGCTTCTGGTGCAAAGTGCATTTTGAAAAATTAAATATGCATATACAAATCTATTTATGCTGGGAAGCACAACCGAAGTCATAGTTCTACTCAGTGCACGCAGTAGAGGTAAAGTGATAGATCCCCTCATTTTGTGCAGGTAGATTTAACATAGAATATGTAGACTACTTACATCGTGTGTAACTCATTTCCATATATTAGAAAAGCATGTAAAGGTACAATTTAGGCAGATCGTAGCAGAAGATTAACAATTTAAAATGAGTTAAAGAGAATATATATTCATTATTTAGTTACAGTTGCAAGCTGAGAACATATGAATGTTTCAATTTGTATATGAACCATCATCATCTAGAGCCTTTCTGGTTGCATCGCTGGAGGTGATGGTGACAATCAAAGCTGACCCTCATCCTCATGGGCTCTGTGTATAGCACATAATCAGGTCCTGGCACATCCAGAACTTATTTTTTTTTATTATACATTATTAATCATGCCAATTTAGCGGACTTCTACAATGAAACGATGTGTGAGAGAACACTTCTGGAACTGGGATTACTTGCCACTACTTGAATTAAAGCATGGGTAAAGGGCAACAGCTGAAATAAACAGTTTCCGCTGCACCAGTCTGCTACAGTGTTTGGCTCGTGCATGATTGGCAGTTAAGAAGATTCGAAAGGCTGGAGAGTATGGACTTCAACACATTCTCTTTTAATCAATTGCAATCTTGCAGAACGGACTATCGTCCTAGCCATATCAGCTTTACTAAATAATTCTTGTTAAACTTAATGAACACACCAATGTTTCATGTTGTGAAACCGGCAATTATTCTAAGACCACACGGTCCAAAATATTTGGGTCGTCCTGAGCTTTTAAGTCAAAATTACATTGATCTTATCAGATTATTCAATACATGACCCATAGCTAAGAAAAATTGTTCTAGATCTGGCATGATCATGTAGGGAAGTGGACACGCTTAGCACTTACCAGGTCACGGCTGCTTCCCACGGCTGTACGAACTTGGCGCTCGCCAGCGCTACTGCTGAACTTTAATCTGTCACAGTACAGAGTCAATGGGGCGAGGCAGAAACAGGAATCAAAGTATTAGCTAATTCCATGCCAGCACCCAAACATATGAACTACCCAAATCTAAAGCACACACAGAGTAATATCAAGCCTACCTTTGTCCGTGTCTGGAGGAATTACTGCAGCCGGCATGTACATGTATTTAAAAGAAGCTCTTTGAGCGGCTGGCCTGCTGCCGGCAGTACTTGCCAAAGTCTCCTGGCATGTGCCTCCCTAGGCACTTCACTTTGTCGGGACAACACACTCATGAGGTTCTTTTGCAACTGATCTGCAAGTTTCATTCTCCTTAAAGTACATATCTGGTTAGTGTTTTTATTTCGTGGAGATCTTCTAGGTTTATTTCCCTCTAAGAATTCAGAAATCATCCACACATCTGCTTCTAGAATAAGAAATTAAGATTCACAAATAAATAAGGAAAACGAATTTTGTTCCTTCACGGCTGATTGCAGATTGCTAACACCACAAATTTCTGGTGCTTACCAGATAAACCCTCGATCGAATATTCTGGCTGTTCACAAAGCATGTGTAATGGAGAGTCCATTAGGAATCATCGCCTGCTCCACATCTTGTTGTGGGTTGTTGCTACAAATCAGATCTGAGCACATGGCTGATAAGTGCCATGGAAGATCGGCTGTTGCAGCCTTCCGTGGAGGCGCATGAACACAGGAGATGAATTCTCCTCGCACTTGTACCGGCCAATCAATCGGGGGAAGGACGCAACATCTTGTCGTTTTCTTCCTTTTATCACGGAAGGAGATGGAAAGAGATTAGATGTGTTTTTCTCTTCATTCCTACTATTTTTACGGAAAAACTAGCGCCCACACGTGTGGGCGTTTGCACATCACCCACACGCCTTCATCACCACTCATTTTGCCACGTATGAATAGATGACATCATCAGAAGTCTTTTTGGTTTTCGTCTTAAAAATATTTTATCTCCTAATTAAAAAAGCGAATTAAAAATTTGTTTTCACCATTAAATCCGTCTCGATGAGATCTTCAAAACTAGACCCCATGTTGATATGTTTCGACGAAATTTTTTTGCCCAAAAGTTGCCATGATGTTTACACTGTAGTTGCCATGGTGCTTAAACTAAAGTTGCCATGTCGCAATTTTAGTTTTTGATGATAGCAATTCTAGTATTTTGACCATGAAAATATTTTTTTGCATTAACCATGGCAATTTTAAGTGCATGTATCATGGCAATTTTAGTTTATGGTGCATGGCAAGTCTAGTTTCTTAATTCTCCGTTTTATACTATGTCAAAAATTACTTTTTAATATAGAAGAAAATAGCTGAAACATAACATGGCAACTTTAGTGTAAACATCATGGCAATTCATGTGCAATAGACATGGCAACTTTTAACCAAAAAAAAATTCGTCGAAATATATTGATATGAGATCTAATTTCGAAGATCTCATCGCGAGGGATTCAATGGTGAAAACGGATCTTCAATCGGATTTTTCATTTAAGAGATAAAACATTTTAAAAAATGAAAATCCAAAAAGATTTCCACATGCATGCATGCGATGACATGGCGTAGCCTGTATGTTATAGGGCGTGTGGACAGGTTTGGCTCCCACCACACGTGTGGGCGTTAGCGTTGTCCTCTTTTTATTAAGCAAAGGAAACATAAAGAGAGGAGTCAGATTGCTTCACGCAGGTGGAATTGGTAGAGCGGGCATCATGATAATCCGATGGCTATTAATTGATTATTACTCAATCTAATGGATGGAATTTTGTAACCACCAGGATTAACATGGAGCCTCGTTTATTAGGCAAGGAAACATAAAGAGAGGAGTCAGATTGCTTCATGCAGGTTGGAGCCTCGTTTGGTGCCTCCGATTAGTAAATATAAGATATAATATATAAGATAAGATGGACACGTATCTCTGAAAATCTATCAAAACCATGTTAGCGTTGAAACAAATTATTACTGGCCTGTGGTGTGTATCCTGTAGATTATCATTCAACTTGTAGGGACATATTTGCCAAAAATAAATTGTAGGCAATGTATACTTATTTTTTGCAAGTAGGTCGTGTACATGTTAGTGCTGCATGTATTCACTACTTATCTTTAGCTGCAGAAAACATTTAAAATTTGTAGCTCCTTATTATATTTGAAATCAACCTTTGTAGTCCATCAGGTTTCTTTTATAATTTGCAGCCACCTGAAGGTTAAGATGATTAAGTGAATTGGGTGATGGACATTCACCATGAGGCAGACGGCGTCGATCTGAAGCTTGAGGAGGATAGTGAGTTAGTGACAAGGCAAGGTTGGAGATGCAGGGTGCTGCTGCTGCAGGTTCATGTTCTTGGGGGAGAGGTTTGCCCGTGGCGTGGTTTTCACTTGTGATGAATGCATTAGTCTGCACTCTTTAGAGTACGGGTTTATATATTATGTAATTTCACCGTGATGTATGAATACTTCGAGCCGAGTGAAAAGCTAGATAATTGTTGATTACAACCGCTTACAGTCAGGTTTCAAACTAATATTTTCATTAGGCTTTCCAACTATGATAAATGCATTAATCTACTTTCTTAGAAGTAAATCTAATCATGGAATCGCTAAGGAATAAAGATAGTTAATTTATTGTTCTTTTTCTTATTCAAGTTCTGGGAGTGGTTGTGATCCATGTTTAGAGAACATGGAGGTCCCTTATTTGACGCTTTCAGACCGAAATACCCTGAAACGTAGTGTGGCTCTTGTTTTTGACTTGCCAACTATGTGCTACTCTGACTTAATTCCTCTAATAATTTTGTAACTTTGTTATTACTTATTACTCAATACCAAGTGTTAAGTACATATTTCACTATTGGTTAAACAATGTCCTCAGAAGTTTGCACATGTAGGTGGTGGTTTCCATCTTTAAAAACTAAATAAAAGAGTTAGTAATTTGCTGGTGTGGTAGGCTGTGAGAGCAGGAAAATGTTCAGCGGGATCGACTTAATAGTTATATAGGATTATTGCACCTATAGTGGACTCCACAAGAATTTACATGCTAACAATGTATTGTATGTTCCTGCATTTGTTTTATGCAGGGAGGGAGCTTATACTCGCTTTAATCAAACAGTTGGAGCTAAAGAATTCAGTTATGTTTCTAGAACAGATCACATTCTCATTTCCAATGCCTGTTTTCATCACTGCGATTCCGTAGAAGACCATACCATTTTCCATTGCCATGTGGAGGATTGTGAGATTAATGGGTTTAAACTTTCCGTAGAGAGGAGGTTCGGAAAATATCTCAAAGTAACAAAGGGTGCAAAATTTCCTCTCTAAGAGCAAAGTGGATAACGTACATGATTTGACTATTGCATTGCCCACAGGTGGAAAGGAGGGAGAAGTAGTAAGCTAGAAGGATCCAGTCATTTTCCAGTTTATATCACACTGAATGTAACACGTGAACTTCCAATGCATAATACCCCACCATCAGCTGCAAGATATTTCCCAGAGATTGGGCGGCAACAGAGTATAGGTTGTGACGCCCCCGATTCAATCGTACACTAATCATGCACGCAAATGTGTATGATCAAGATCAGGGACTCACGGGAAGATATCACAACACAACTCTAAAACATAAATAAGTCATACAAGCATCATAATACAAGCCAGGGGCCTCGAGGGCTCGAATACAAGTGCTCGATCATAGACAAGTCAGCGGAAGCAACAATATCTGAGTACAGACATAAGTTAAACAAGTTTGCCTTAAGAAGGCTAGCACAAACTGGGATACAGATCGAAAGAGGCGCAGGCCTCCTGCCTGGGATCCTCCTAAACTACTCCTGGTCGTCGTCAGCGGGCTGCACGTAGTAGTAGGCACCTCCAGTGTAGTAGTAGTCATCGACGGTGGCGTCTGGCTCCTGGACTCCAGCATCTGGTTGCGACAACCAGAAAGAAAGGAAAGGGGGAAAAGGGGGGAGAAAGCAACCGTGAGTACTCATCCAAAGTACTCGCAAGCAAGGAGCTACACTACATATGCATGGGTATATGTGTAAAGGGCCATATCAGTGGACTGAACTGCAGAATGCCAGAATAAGAGGGGGATAGCTAATCCTGTCGAAGACTACGCTTCTGGCAGCCTCCGTCTTGCAGCATGTAGAAGAGAGTAGATTGAAATCCTCCAAGTAGCATCGCCAAGTAGCATCTCCAAGTAGCATCTTCAAGTAGCATCGCATAGCATAATCCTACCCGGCGATCCTCTCCTCGCATCCCTGAGAGAGAGCGACCACCGGTTGTATCTGGCACTTGGAAGGGTGTGTTTTATTAAGTATCCGGTTCTAGTTGTCATAAGGTCAAGGTACAACTCCAAGTCGTCCTGTTACCGAAGATCACGGCTATTCGAATAGATTAACTTCCCTGCAGGGGTGCACCAACTTACCCAACACGCTTGATCCCATTTGGCCGGACACACTTTCCTGGGTCATGCCCGGCCTCGGAAGATCCACACGTCGCAGCCCCACCTAGGCACAACAGAGAGGTCAGCACGCCGGTCTAAACCTAAGCGCGCAGGGGTCTGGCCCCATCGCCCTGAGCACACCTGCACGTTGCGTGGGCGGCCGGAAGCAGACCTAGCCTAGTGGCGTTCCAGTCCAATCCGGCGCGCGCCGCTCCGTCGCTGACGTCTGAAGTGCTTCGGCTGATACCACGACGCCGGGATACCCATAACTACTCCCACGTAGATGGTTAGTGCGTATAGGCTCGTAGCCAACTCAGATCAAATACCAAGATCTCGTTAAGCGTGTTAAGTATCCGCGAACGCCGAACAGGGCCAGGCCCACCTCTCTCCTAGGCGGTCTCAACCTGACCCGTCGCTCCGCCACAAAGATCCATCCAGAGGGCCGTCGGGACAAAGGTCCTTTCAGCCCCCAATCCGTGAATCACTCGCGGGTACTCTTCGAGCGGACCCGACTTTAGTCACTATCTGTATAGTATGTATGTATGTATAGTATATACCCGTGATCACCTCCCGAGTGATCACGGCCCGATAGTATAGCAAGGCAGACTGACAAGAATGTAGGGCCACAGATGGAACACTAACATCCTATACTAAGCAGTAGGATAGCACATAAAGGTAACAACAGTAGTAGCAAGGACAGGCTATGCAGTAGTATAGGATTTACTGAAAGCAGTAACATGCTACACTACTCTAATGCAAGCAGTATAGAGGAGAATAGGCGATATCTGGTGATCAAGGGGGGGGGGGCTTGCCTGGTTGCTCTGGCAAGGAGGGGCCGTCAACTCCGTAGTTGAACTCGGGGGTCGTCGGCAGTCTCGGGGTCTACCGGAAAGAAGTAACGGAGGGGGAACACAATAAATAACTGAGCAATCAAAGTATCACAAAGCGTAGCATGGTAATACGCGGTGCTAGAGGTGACCTAACGCGGTAGTAGGTGATACCGGCGAAGGGGGGAAACATCCGGGAAAGTATCCCCGGAGTTTCGCGTTTTCAGACAGATGAACCGGAGGGGAAAGTTGCATGTTTGCTATGCTAGGGAGGTGTGGCGGTCGAACGGGCTGCGTATCTGGATTCGTCTCGTCGCTCTGAGCAACTTTCATGTAGAAAGTATTTTCATCTGAGCTACGGTTTATTTTATATGATTTTCTAAAGTTTTAATCATTTTTAGAATTTATTTAACTATTAATTAAATTAACATTATCCAGAATAGTGTTTGCTGACGTCAGCATGACATCAGCATGGCGTCAGCAGTCATCGTTGACCGTTGACCTGGTCAACCTGACAGGTGGGTCCCATTTGTCATTGACTGAGATTAACTAAACAGGTTAGTTAGCTTAATTGCTTGATTAGGTTAACTAATTCTAATTAATTTAGTTAAACCAAATTAATGAACTTAATTAATTCACTAATTAATTAATTAATTAATTAATTATTACTTTTACTAATTTCATTTTCGTTTTCGTTTTTCTCTACTCTTTTCTTTTTATCTGATTTACAAGGGGGAGGGCCCCACCTGTAAGTGGCTCAGGCCACCTCCCTCCTATGCACTAACGCGCACAGAGGAGGGGCAGCGGCGGCCGGACCTGGCCCCAGCGAGGCCATGGTCGAGGCCGGCAGCGGGGTTGGCGGAGCAGGGTAGAGGGCGGCCGGAGCCGGCCAGTAGCCGAGGGCCGGCCACGGCGCGGAAGCGACGCGGCACCAAGGTAGAATGGAGTGGAGGCCAGGGGCAGAGCGGACACGACCGCGGCCGCAGGTGAGGGCGCGGTGCGGGCGAAGGCGCGTCGAGCAGGACCGTGGCGGGCGCGGCGCGTGCGTGCGCTGGCCGCGGGCGCATGCCGTGGGCGCGGTCGTCCCAGCACAGGTGGCAGTGGCCGGAGCCGGAGAGGGGGTCACGGCTGGAGGGAGAGAGGGGGAGAGGCCGGGGCTCACGGCGGTTGTAGGGTCTTGGTAGTGTGCTCGGGGAGGTCGGGGACGACCGGGCAACGGGGAGGAGGCGCGTGGAGCTCCGGGCGGCGGCGGATCGGTCTGGCGAGTCGGGGAGGGGACGAGGAGGCCACGGCGAGGTCGAGGATGGCGACCGGCGAGGCGAAGTAGAGGTGCGGGGCGGAGGCGGCTATCCTCGGGCGCGGGCTCGCCGGCGAGGTGGTTCTTCGACGTGGCAAGGGGGCCGGGCACGGGGTGCTTGGCGATGGGGACGGGGCGCTGGCGTCGCGGGGGGGGGGGGGGGCGTCGGCTCGATCCAGATCCAGAACTGGATCGGGGGAAGGGGGAGAGAGCGAGTGGGAGTGTGGGTGGTTAGGGTTTGGGTGCCCAGGGGAATAAGGGAGTGCGTGGGGGCCTAAGTAGGCCAGTGGCGTGGGCCGGCCGGCTGGGCCAAGGCCCAGTTGGGCCGAGGGGGTTTTCTTTTCTTTTTCTGTTTGTTTTGTTTTTTTATTCTAATTCTTTTCTGTTTTCTTTTATTTTAGTTTTATAAAATTTAAAAGCGATAACTAATTTGGTGGTATTAATTAAGTCACATCCCCAAATATTTTGGCACCTTAAATAAAGTATTTTGCATTTGCTTATTATTTAAAAGCATTTTAGATAATTGTGTTATCATTGTTTTAGTTTATTTAGTGCATTTAAGTGTTTTATTAAAAGATGATTTCTTCACCAACATTTATTAAGGGTCATTTGACACATGAGGAACAATTTAGTTTTGACTTTTCAAAACTTTAATTGTTTTGACTTTAATTCAGTTAATGAATTTGGATCGGTTCTGAACTAACGCAAGATTATCAACAATAAACGAGGTGACGTGGCATCATTACCAGAGGGTTACTGTAGCTTGATTACCCAGGCGTCACATAGGTGCGCAAAATTTATGTTATGTGACATTTCCAAGAAACACCTTGATTTTTCAACTTATAGTATGCAAGCTGAAACCAAGTAGTATTATATTATCATTCTACTAATATAGCCACAAGTTGTTGAACTACAATGTGCCTTAGATTCCCATTAGCTGTTAAGATCTGTAGTTCCTCCATTAAAAACATTAGTAGCTACTTCAATTTAGTGCTATTCAGCACTGAGATGCAATGTAAGCAACTACAGAGCTTTAATGGTACATGGAAATCGCAGAATGGAGGGAGCATCTTGTGATTAATCAAGTTAGCGGCTTCCTAACGATGTACTATTGGGTCATTTGTGTAGGGTTTAACATGCCCATGCATTGAGCCAATCATGCAATCATTTGTCTTCCATACTGGGTTGTTCACCTCCGTACACTTGATGGATTTCCGTGAGCGGTTTTGGCAAGATGGGTAATTTATTCACCCGTTGTTTTTGCTCTTATTTTTTTATTATGGTGTTGCTAAGTGATAACGATACCTCCTCATAATTTTTCAAGGTTACACTTAATTATGTTGAGCCAGCCTTTAAGGTTATTTTTTTTCTACTGAAAATTGCAGGGAATATAATCTTGCAAAAACAAAAGTTTGTAGCTGCCAAAACTTGTTTTCACTCACAACTCCCTGCCCTTGATAGAGCCAGTTGTCTTGTGATATTATAGCGTTATTAATAGCTATACGCATTATGGAGTTTAGGCCCTGAACCCTGCTGCGTATGTGCCATGATGAAACCTTGACCAAATGGTGCCCAAGGAGAACGATGTAGCCATTTAAGTATTATAAAGTAAAACAGTTCTTATTCCATTTTTTTAATAGAAATGTAAACCCCAAAGATCATACTGCCATCTGCTAAACAACATAATACAAAGTAAGAAATAGATACGCTCAGACATGATCTGCTTAATGAACTTACGGAATGAAATTGGACTAATCTTGAGTTATCCGTTGCTTATAACCATATAAAGCTTTGCAGGTTTTGTCAGTGTGCTTCAGGAGTTCCGTTTTGAATCTTGTGCTTTTGTTCACTAGGAAGAAGACTAATGGTGGCATGATATTGTGTTCTACCATGCACTCACTCCTTTTCTCTCTTGTCAACAGTACTTTCAGGTGGAATACACGGAACAATCTGTCAAGCTTGGAGACGTGATCGTAGGTTGCGACGGTTGATTCATGCTTGGAACTGACAAGAGGGCCATGATCACGATGAACTGGTCATGGTTTTGCCACCACACGAACATACAACAAGGTGAGACCTGCGGCTTACATTTCAAATGCAAGGAAGGGCGCTGCCTCTCTCACCGTGCACAATATGTAGACGCACCACTATCAGCCGCAACTATCGCCTATACATATGATCCATGTATCGTCTTTAGTTTCTATCTAAGACTTGATATGCCTGTGTTCTAATGATCCAATGACCTATGTCTCTCCTTTGGAGATCGTCCACCTTCTGGAGGATGTTAGACTTTGATTTCAACCAATCTGGAGGATGTTAGACTTTGATTTCAACCAATCGCCGTGATATGTGATCATTCATCCATCTTGTAAGACTGTCACCTCTCTGTTAATATAGACATATAACCTATTAGCTTGCTCTGCTTTATGAGTTCATACTCTGTGTGGGCCAGGCTGTAGGTGTGAACACGGGCTTAAAGTGAGGCTAACGCCGCGAATAGGGCAATTCTTTTGGCAGCTTAAAAAATAAGCCGCCTCCATCCTAACTTTTTCCATAAGCCGCATCTCTTATTAATTGAGGCTTCTAAACTAGTTATGAAATAACTAATTCAGAAGTCTCAACAAATTTTATGGGCGGCTTATTTTTTAAGCTGAGGAGTGGCAGCTTATTTTTTTAAGCCGCACAAAAAATCTGACCCTATAGTGTCCCGTCGAAAACACGTCACAAAATTGCATGCCGCCAGCACATGCACCACCACAACAAACAGATCACCATGCCCACAGCTACAAACAAACCACCATGCGAGTCACACTCACCATTGAACGGGAAAAAGGAGAAAAGAGAAGACACCAGGCGACGCAAAAACAAAAACAACGGCCTATCACCAAGCCCAACTAATAAAATCAGGCAGGTCTAGGTCTGGCCCACAGCGAGAAGAAAGAGCAAAACAAATGGGCCGACTCACGTCTTGTTCTGCTGGTCTTAATTTTGTTTTTCTTTTACTACTTATTTTAATTTTTTAAGTAGAAAAATTATTCTTCTTAAATTTTAAAAATGTTCATGTGTTTCGAAAATTTATTCTTGCCATTTATAAAATGTTTAGACAAAGTTAAAATATATCACGTAATTTAGAAAAAATGTTTTGTATCATTCAGAAACATGTTCGTGACATTTAAAATATGTTCACCCATTTCAAAAATATGTTAGTGAATTTTTTTTTATAAAATGTAAAAAAAAATCACGTCACTGCAAAAAATCCTTACCATTCAAAAAATGTTCAATGTGTGCTTAGAAAATATATAGCATGTATTCTAAAATGTTCAACCATGTATGTGAAAATTGTTTATCATATATTTCAAAAATATTCAACTTGTATTATAAATTTCTTCAACATGTATACAAAAATGTACACATGTGTTAAATTTTTTTGACATGTATTAGAAAAAAGAAAAAAAAGGAATAGGAAAAATATAAAACCCCAAAAAACCAAAGAAGACCATGAAAAACACATAGAAAAAAAAGGAAAAACCACACGGAAGCTTCTAAAATCGATCTAAACAGGTCCATAGAGGCTTCCTAAAGCCGCTCATGAAAGCTACCGTCTCGTTGCGGTCAAGATATAGCTCCCGCGATTTCTGCAGTCGAGATATAGCTCCCGCGCCTGAAATCGCCTATAGAGTACTCCAGTAGGAAGGCGCGGCGGAGCGCGCCATGCCCTTCTAGTCTCATCTTACAATCAAAGTGAAAACTTATTGAAGAGTCTCAACTAGGAATAGTGAGGTGTACGCGTGCTAGCTAGCTAAGAAGGGACTCATTATCCTTGTTACGTTTCATGAAAGGTACCACAAAATTCAACCTAGAGGGTACCAAAATGTAGGGATTGTCTCTTGTCTTCTTGTGACACTATTCATGTGTAGAGTTTACTATTTTAAAGGTTGTACACGCTTACCTTTGAACATCCACAAATCTTTTCAAAACTTTTTGTCCTCCAAAATTTGAGTTTTGTAGCATCTAAGCAATGGGAGCACCAGATATTCACCCCCACATACGTAGCGGTCTAAGAGGCAACATCTACTTCAATCGAACAGCAAGACATATGATAGAGAATAATTGGGCACTCTGCTTTCAGAGTAACCTACTATGCAACAATTATAGAAAGCGTCTCCCAATAAGTTTCCTTGAAATGAAATAACCCAGAAAACACAAAACAGTAAAAAAGAAAACTCTTTAGACAGCACCACATCAACACATGATAGTTCCAAAATTTTGAACCAATGAGAAACAGCCGTGTGTGCCAGAGGAAGGGTTTTCGGCCGCCTTTGCTTTGACCGGAGGTGGGAAGAAGGGGCGGACACCTTTGCTTCGATCGGAGGTGGGAAGAAGGGGCCGGATTCAATTTTGACTGGCAGAAATTCATGGCCGGGATTTTTTTAGATGGATTGGAGTTCGTCGTCGTCTTTGTCGAATGATTCAAACATAGAAGAAATGATCTTGGACAATGATGTCGACAACCTAGTCATCTCGTGGAAAACTTTGAGAAGGGCCCGAAGAGACAACATCGCGGATCGATGGTTGGCCGGCTATGCATTCCCCGCAACCGAGGTCTCGGCGACAAGATGCTCATGAATGAAATAAACGACCTACGTACTGCCCTTTAATTGTAGAGATTTTGATCACATACATGAGGGGCAAATAGGTTGTTTTTAGGTGTCATTTATCACCGTTAAGGCTCAAAATGGACGACAGTGTCATAAAGGGCATAAAATTTAGACTCGGTGTTAGATAAGGCGGGGAAAGTTTTTCAGTGTAAAATAAGGAAACAAATTTTGGATAATGTTAAATAAGGAATTCTCTCCGCAAATTAAGGTTCACAGTTTCACCCTGTGGGCAGGCGCATTCCAGTCCTTCTTAGGTGCTCCTCACCAACTCATGCTTTTTGTCATGGCACATCAAGACTCCTTGTTTTGTTTTGCTAGTATTCCTTATGCAAGAGAAAAATAATTTTTGTGTGGATTTTGAGAGAGAAGTTCATCTTACAACTTTGAACTACCACCAAAGTCTAATACACAACCGTACACTTCGAAACCATCTTGTTTCCAACCTCCAATATATAAAATAGGACAAGAAACAAACCTGGACCAGTTTTGACTGGTCAAAAGCATAGTCAATATCCAATCAGCCGGCATGTCACCCCCTGACCCACTTAACCCTGAATTTAAACAACAAATGGAAGTGCCCAAAAAGTATTAAACTATTCTCAAAATCCAACTACCTTTTTATTTAATCTAGGAAAGTTTCAACAAGCTTCGTAGAACATAAGGAAAAACTAAAATGAAAGTTCGAAATCATGGCCATTTTGGGTCAAAATCTGTGTCAAAAATGGAACTTTCTAGAGAAAATGGAAACAATTCTAAAAAATCACACTATCCTTCTATTCAATATGAGAAATTTTCAAGAAGTTTTCGGGAACAGAAAAAATAACTAGAAAGAAAATACATATCGTAGCATTTCGGTCAAAAATGAAAGAACCAAGAAATTTTGCTTGCAAAATGGACCACGCACCAAGCAAACGGAGACGGTCGGGTACACACATACTCTACGTAGTCGCGGGTGAGGCTGTAGTGGCAGGAGCAAGCTGGACATTTCTTTTCTTTTTCAATATTAGCATCTATTAAACACTTTCATCACATACCACATCAGGGGCAAATAGGTCTTTTCAAATGTTGTTTAGCACCATTAAGGCTCAAAACGTTCGAAAGTGTCATAAAGGGAATACAAATTTAGACTCAGTTTTAGATAGGAAGGAAAAGTTTTCAATGTCAAATAAGGAAACAAATTTTAAGACAATTTTAAATAAGGAATTCTCTACCCAAATTATGGTCCATGGTTTCAATCTGTGGGCGGGCGCATCTCGGTCTAGTTTCAGTTGCCCCTCATCAACCCATGCTTTCTCTAATGGCACATCATGATTGATTATTCAGTTTTGCTGGTATTACTTATGCAACTGAAAAGTATTTTTTTCATCAGTGGATTTGAAACAGAGAAGTTCATATTGCAACCTTGAACTACCACTAAAGTCCAATACAGAATCCAAAACTATGAAACCATCTAGTTTGCAACCTCCAACATAAAAAATCAGACAAGAAAAACCTTGGAGGGGTTTCGACTGGTCAACAGCCCAGCCAGCATCCAGTCAACCGACATGTCGCCCCCACTCCCAACCCACTGAACCCTGAATTTGACCAACAAATGGAAGTGCCTAGAAACTTTTAAACAATTCTAAAAATACACACTACCTTATAACCAATCTAGGAAAGCTTCAACAAGGTTCATAGAACATATAGAAAAACTAAAATGAAAATTAAAATTCACGACCATTATGGATCAAAAAATTCTAGAAAAGTGTAACTTTCCAGAAAAAAATGAAACAATTCTAAAAAAATTCACACTATCATTATATTCAATCAGGGGAAGTTTTCACCAACATAAAAAACAATTAGAAAGAAACTACACACTCAAAGCCATTTCTGTCAAAAATGAAAGAGCCTAGAAATTTTTGAAAAAATATTCTCAACTTTTTTTGAAACAATCTCAGCAAGTTTGGAATAAAATTGCCGAACATAAAAAATAGAATGAAAATTCAAATTTAGAGCCATTTTGGGTCAAAATTTGGCTAAAGAATGAAATATTCCAAAAAAAATTGAAAAAAATCTCAAAAATACATACTACCCTTATAATCAATTTGGGAAATCAACAATATTTGCAGAACACATAATGAAAATTCAAATTTGGAGCAATTTTGGGTCAAAATTTGACTAAAAATGGAAGTTTCTACAAACTTTTCAAAAACTTATTAAAAATCAGCACTACCATTATACTCAATATGGAAAATTTAAAAAAATATTTTCTAGACACAATGAAAATTGAAATTTGCAGCAAATTTGGGTCAAATTGTGGACCAAAAAATAAAAATTCTAGAAAATTTGAAAAAATAATCTGAAAAACAACTCTACCCTTTATTAAATTGGGGAAAGTTTCAACAAGATTTGTCGAACTGGAAAAGGAAATGGAATGAAAAAAGCCCAATTCAGGGTTAAGTGGGTCAAGGTGGGTAATGTGGCGGCTAATTGGGTTGTTGACCAGTCAAAAACCAGTCCATGGTTGTTTCTTCTTTAGTTTTGTATGTCGAAGGTTTTAAACTAGAAGATTTTGTAGTTTGGGGTTGTATATTAGACTTCAGTGGTAGTTCGAGGTTGTAATATGAAGTTCTCTCATTTTGGAATAGATAGAGAGGAACAACACAGGGCTCCAAGGCCTAGAGCGAGCTAGAGACGAGCATGATGCGACTGGCCACAATGTCACTAATGGTGTTGAGTCCGAGATCTTGTGAGTGTGAGTGTGGAGGCATTTTCTGTTGGGGAACGCAGTAATTTGAAAATTTTCCTACGATCACACAAGATCTATCTGGGTGATGCATAGCAACGAGGGGGAGAGTGTGTCCATGTACCCTCGTAGACTGAAAGCGGAAGTGTTAAGTAACGCGGTTGATGTAGTCGAATGTCTTCGCGATCCAACCGATCAAGTACCGAACGCACGGCACCTCCGTGATCTGCACACATTCAGCTCGGTGACGTCCCTCGAACTCTAGATCCAGCTGAGGCCAAGGGAGAGTTTCGTCAGCACGGCAGCATGGTGACGATGATGATGAAGTTACCGGCGCAGGGCTTCGCCTAAGCACTACGACGATATGACCGAGGTGGAAATCTGTGGAGGGGAGCACCGCACACGGCTAAAAGATCAACTTGTGTCACTATGGGGTGCCCCCTCCCCCATATATAAAGGAGGGGAGGAGGGGGTCGGCCGGCCTCATGGGCGCGCCCCAAGGGGGGAATCCTACTCCTACTAGGAGTAGGTTCCCCCTTTCCTAGTCCAACTAGGAGGGGAAGGAAAGAGGAAGAGGGAGAGAAGGAAAGGGGGGCTGGCCCCCCCTCCCCAATTCGGATTGGGCTTGGGGGGCACGCACCTCCACCTGGCTGCCTCTTCCTCTCTTCCACTAAATCCCATGTAGGCCCATTAACTCCCCGGGGGGTTCCGGTAACCCATCGGTACTACGTTTTTATCCGAAACTTCTCCGGAAGACTTCCGGTGTCTGAACATAGCCGTTCAATATATCAACCTTTATATCTCGACCATTTAGAGACTCCTCGTCATGTCCGTGATCTCATCCGGGACTCCGAACAACCTTCGGTACATCATATCACATAAACTCATAATACCAATCGTCATCGAACGTTAAGCGTGCGGACCCTACGGGTTCGAGAACTATGTAGATATGACCGAGACACGTTTCCGGTCAATAACCAATAGCGGAACCTGGATGCTCATATTGGTTCCTATATATTCTACGAAGATCTTTATCGGTCAAACCGCATAGCAACATACGTTGTTCCCTTTGTCATCGGTATGTTACTTGCCCGAGGTTTGATCGTCTGTATCATCATACCTAGTTCAATCTCGTTACCGGCAAGTCTCTTTACTCGTTCCGTAATACTTCATCCCGCAACTAACTCATTAGTCACAATGCTTGCGCAAGGCTTATAGTGATGAGTATTACCGAGAGGGCCCAAAGATACCTCTCCGAAACAAGGAGTGACAAATCCTAATCTCGATCTATGCCAACCCAACAAACACCTTCGGAGACACCTGTAGAGCACCTTTATAATCACCCATTTATGTTGTGACGTTTGGTAGCACACAAAGTGGTCCTCCGGTATTCGGGAGTTGCATAATCTCATAGTCTGAGGAACTTGTATAAGTCATGAAGAAAGCAGTAGCAATGAAACTGACATGATCATAATGCTAAGCTAACGGATGGGTCATGTCCATCCCATTCATCAAATGACAACACCTGTCTATGGTTAGGAAACATAACCATCTTTGATTTAGCGAGCTAGTCAAGTAGAGGCATACTAGGGACAATATGTTTTGTCTATGTATTCACACATGTACTAAGTTTCTGGTTAATACAATTCTAGCATGAATAATAAACATTTATCATGAAATAAGGAAATAAATAATAACTTTATTATTGCCTCTAGGGCATATTTCCTTCATTTTCATTCTAGGATTAGATGGAGCTTGAGCCGGAGACTAGGATGTCACATCGACCAGTAGCGAGGCATCGAATCTCTAGTGAGGCCCAACAAGAGCTCGCCCAAGGCGAGGCAAGGCGAAACAGAAAGGAGGAAGAAGGGTTGGCTTGGGAAGACAATGAAAAATGCTCGGGGAGGACAAATGGTTAATTCACATCTAATAAATCACACAAAGTTGGCTAAACCATATCATTTGAAAGGTGTGGCACTATCTTAAGCTCATTTCTCTACTCATCTAAGACATGACTATCAAGTAAGTGTTTCTCATCCCAAATTTTAACTCATAGCTCAAATACTTAATGGCCAAAAAGGCATGATGGCTTAGTTCCAATAAAAATGACATGATTTACCCAAAACTGTTTGATAGGGTTTCATTCCCATAGGACTTTTCAAGGCAATTTTGTAAGCCCATCCTAATGATCAATATTTTCTTGACATGTTCACCTTCTTTTGCAAAATCATCTTGATTTTTCGATTTGGATTACACTTGTCCATTTTAGGGATCATGAGGTGAGGCAATTCAGTGGGTAACCTTATATTTGTGAAGGAGTTTCCTAAAAACACTATGTATAAAATGGGGCCGTTCTTCGGTAATTAAAATGATACCGGTGCTGCATCTACATGATAGAGGGGCTTGCTTCCACTCATGTTATCATATAATCAACTACCACAATAAGAATATTATTTGCATTATAAGTGGGAAAGGGCCCTAGATAGTTTGTTCCCGAATCAAAAGACTCGGCCTTTTCTGAGTACAACATGAATATAAGTCGAGTTCTCGTTTGGACAGATATTTACAATGTAGATCATCAAAAAGGAAAAGGCAAGATATATATCCTGTAAAACCATGCCAACAATTTGATGACAAGCACCTTAAAACACCTCATATACTCCAGATTATTCTATTTGACTCTAGAATGGTACCAAGATATTGCTAAATTATACACTTTAGGTATATCTTTCAAGATAGTGTCACGAAGACATGTGATTTGGTTACTTTGTTTTCACGTTCTAGCGGGTTCAATTCAAGATCTTTTAACTCACAATGTCAATTTTGATATAAAAGTAATATTTTATCTTAGCACATCACAACTATAATTTTCAATTATATTATTGCAACTATATAATAAACATTACTATATTCAAAAATCTTGTGACATTACTATATGGTTTATTTGAGCTAACTAAGCAATATGTTGATAAAAATAAATAACAAATAAGTATAAATATTTAGTATAAAAGTCTGTTACATTATACATTTGAGACACCTCGTTGTTAAAATACTTATGAAGGTTGGTGAATCTTTTCCCAGCTAAGCCCAATAAAATATAGAA
Source organism: Triticum aestivum (assembly GCF_018294505.1). Taxonomy (NCBI): domain Eukaryota; kingdom Viridiplantae; phylum Streptophyta; class Magnoliopsida; order Poales; family Poaceae; genus Triticum; species Triticum aestivum. The sequence goes on from NC_057798.1 coordinate 805,997,609, forward strand.
ATATTTGATTTATTAGTACTAATTATTGTTTGTTTTACTAAGATGATGCCACGGTACTGGGAAGGACAACAAACTGACCTCATATAATTTGTTTCTCTAGGTTCGTCCATGTATGGTTGTTTTGCTACTGGATTGTGATAATTATGCAAATGCACACTCAAAGATATTAGAACATTCACTAAAATTTTACAATGTTGTTGAAACGTATTGCAATTTTTTTTACCATAAATATATGTAAATATTATGTTCACTCTGTTTTCTTTGTCCTTTTGAATCATTGCAAAAAGTTTTCTTGGTTTTCACTATTTTCTTCCACGTTTCTCTCGTCATTTAGTTCTAAAATGTATGTTTTCTATTTTTTGTATGGACATAAATTTTGTAAATAAATGCTCTATCTTATAATTACAAAAATTGAGTGGTTTCAACATGAATGCCAAGCAAAATACTACAGAGAAAGAAGATATATTGCCGGTGGATGATAGCCACAAGTGCAGGGGGGTCATTTGTAGCCCTTTTTGGTAAGTAACATTGTCATACCCAATGAGTAGTATGGTGAATTGGTGCATGGAAATATGACGGAATAGGTGCAAAACACTTAATAAAGTGATAACAGTGTGTTTTTGGTTTAGATAGTAAATAAGTAAAAACAAGTTAAACTAAATACATAGATGGCTCGATCCTTTTTTGTGACAAGGATGAGCAAGTGGTGATTCTAATAAAGGGAGGCGGCACCAGTGAAGTACAATAACACACTTTCAACCAACAATGTCACATCTATGGCACAAACAAGAAACTAAGGTTCACATCAAATGCACCATCTTATGGGATATTCTCCCTCGTCGAATTCCGAGAGGTGAATGCATTGAGACGAATCAACCAAGGAACTACCAATGGCATACTCAACCGGATCAAGCAGAGGAATAGTAGGAAAAAACGAATTGAAATGCACTAGGCTCGGTCCTTGAGAACATAGGTCATCACCACCCACACAGAGATGAGAAAGGGACATCCGTCCACCAACATTTGAAGGAGTGTACACCTCCTTGTTGGTGAGCAAAGGCTTGACGACAATTTTGGTGAGTTGTGCCTGGATCTCGCCGATGTTGGTCTGAAGCATGCCCATGGTCGTATCCTTGCTGGAACACCATGCAAAGAGATCTTTGGCCGCTGGCTCGAGGGAGGAGTGGATGGGCTGCGTCATAGTCGGCTCGATCATTTTCAGCAATTTTGAATCACCAGCGCCTCTAGTCAACAGCTCTGGCCCTTCATCCCGGGTTTCAAACACTACCGTAAAAAGCCCCGGCTCTCAGTCGCTTGTGATGGCTTCCTCATCCTCATAGAGAGAAATGAATACTACATCTACAACCCGGTCATCGACGAGCGTTCTCTCCTACCAGACCCTCGAGCTAGGAAAAGTGGGTGAAGAGACATAATTGGTTTCTATTGGCACCAGCCAACTAGAGAATACAGGGTGCTTTGGGCCGTATTCCGTCGTCTCTCGGTGGTCAGGCCCAGCTTATACATCCTGGCAGTGGGATCCGATGAGCTGAGGCACGTCAAAGTCAGAATGCCAACAGTCTCGTTGCCTTCCATGAAACATAAGTTAATGGGGGTGTTGTGCTATTTGAACTATTGCCCACCCCGGTTCACCACCGTCGCAGCCTGCACTAGTGTCCCTCTTCTGTTTGCGGTGTCACCAACATTACTGTAGGCAGCGGAGACATTGTTGTGTTCGACACAGAAGCAGAGTCATTCCGGTGCATGCGAAGTCCTGACCAGCCATACCCTAGTAGGTAGTTGTTTGACATGAATGGGACGCTTGGTTTTTGGGGCAGCTCAATCGAGGGTGATGCGGATGGTTGTTTGAGTTTCACCGCTTTGGATATTTGGGTGATGCAGGACTACAAGGCCAGAATCTGGGATTTCAAGTACCGGATTGACGTCAACGGTTGAGGCATCGCGGCAACTCTATGTGACCTCTTGCAAAAGGAAAAGGAAAACACCACTTCATTCAAAAGTGCAATGGTTCAATGATATGGCTGTGCTTAACGAGCGTGAGCTGCTGATCATGTCCAATGATAAGCATGTGTTGCACTGCGACGCTGATGGCAATGTCTTAGGTTTGGTGAAGATTGGAGAGAGTCAGTACTGCATGTCGCTTACTCCCCACCGCTTCCAGGAGAGCATCATTCCAATTCCGTCCCGTGAGATGCAAGAAGATGAGGAGGCTCCGTTCTCCACGGGGTGCCTCTGAAGTTTCAAGACTCCTTCTCTGGTTTTCTTTGCCATTGGGCACAGAGCTTGTCTTTTTTTTCAGTTATTGCTTTTGGCTGACAGAGTCACACTCGTCATGAAATGTTATGGTTAGATGTTAGTTACTGCATTTTTAGTTGTGGAGATCTTATGGTTAGTCCGGATCTCTCCTTGCAAGGCTGGTAGTTTGATCATTGTTGTTCAGAATGCAAACTCTTGAGTAGTTCTGCCGCTTGTGTCACCATGTTTTCATCGGGGCCATGCTTGCATATGTAGCTGTGTGCATTTATGGCAGTCAATTGCATCTGATTGTTACTTGGGAGCTGCAAGCTATGATCGAAGAAACAACTTTTGGTCATGTGGTGGGAGTATTGGCTGGAGTTTAATTCGTTTGCTGCTTTTTGTTTTGGGTAGAAATGATCGACTTGAAAGATGTGCAGTCCTGGAGCAAGATAAATATGTGCTTTGTTCTTGGTTCATCTTTCTTACACGTGGTGTCCGTTTTGCCGATTTAAGATAAGAATGCTGGGCTAAGGCACTTTAGCAGTTTGAGGCAGTGGCCGCAGAGACATCATTTCGGAGTTCACCTCTTCATCGGCGGCGAAGAACCTGGTACTTGTTGGCTGCTGGTTACTACAGTACATCATCATGTTGGTGTGCGCATGTATGAGCTTGATGTTTTAATAAAGGAGACCACCTTTTTTTTCAGAGCCATGGATTTATTTTATTTTGTGTTAGAATTTGTAGGATTTCTACCTTCCTAGCACATCTCATCTTACAATCCAAGTGAAAACTTGCTGAAGTGTATCAACTAGGAGGGACTCATCATCCTTGTTACATTTCCTGAAAGGTACTACAAAACTCAACCTAGAGGGTACCAAAATGTAGGGATTGTCTCCTATCTTCTTGTGACACTATTCATGTTTAGAGTTTAATATTTTAAAGGTCGTACACAGTTACCTTTGAACGTCCACAAACTTTTTCGAAATTTATTATCCTTCAAAATTTGAGTTTTGTAGCATCTAAGCAATGGGAGCACCAAATATTCACCCCCACATACGAGCGGTCTAAGAGCATCTCTAGCATATCCCATAAACCGGGCCATCCGGAATAATAACCGCCGGTTTACGGGATGTGGGCGATTTTTCCAGCCCCAATAGATGCCGCAAAATCGGCCGTCCTGAATTTTTTTTGCGTGATCCTGCATACTTTGTGTCGTTTCCGCCATACCTACGGGATTCAGTATTGTTTTGCTGGATCCCTTTTCCTTGGCTTGAAGGCCATTTCCGCCCGCTTCCGTTCCCGCTTCACTCCTTGTCGTCACCGCCACATCTCCCAGCCAGTTCTTGGTGCCCCATGCTGCCCCGCGCCGTCCATTACATCCACCGCCCCACGCCGCATCTATTCCACCAAATTTGGCGACCAGGGGTGCCCATTTGTGTTCGCAGGCTAGTGGCCGTCACCGGCGCCATGGATCCACCCCGGAGCTTGGCGTGCAGCCTTGTAGCCGGCGGGTCTGGTTGTTTCCGGCGCCGGTGAGCCTTGAAATCGCTCGAGGGACAGCCGTGTGCACCGTAGGAACGGTTTTCGGCCGAAGAGGAAGAAGAAAGGGGCGGCCGGCTTTGCTTTGGCCGACGGAGAGAAGAAAGGGGCGCCCGACTTTGCTTTGGTGGAAGGTATATTCAATGCCCGCCGAATATTTTGATTCAATGTTGACCGCGTCAAATTCATGGTCGGGCATCTTTTTAGATGGATTGGAGTTTGTCTTCGTCATCGTCTTTGTCGGATGATTCAAACATAGAAGAGATGATCTTGCACGACGATGTCGACAACCTAGTGTTGTTGCATCTGATGGACAAATTTGAGAAGGGCCCGGAGAGAAAGTGTTGCAGATCCACGGTTGGTCAGCTATGCATTCCCCGCAACCGAGTTCTCGGCGACAAGATGCTCATGAATGGACCAAACAACCTACGTACTGCCCTTTGATAGCAGAGATTTTGATCCCATACATGAGGGGCAAATAGGTCTTTTCAGGTGTCATTTAGCACCGTTAAGGCTCAAAATGGACGACAATGTCATAAAAGGCTTAAAATTTAGACTCGGTGTTAGATAAGGCAGGAAAAGATTTTCAGTGTCAAATAAGGAAACAAATTTTAGCATAATGTTAAATAATGAATTCTCTCCCCAAATTAAGGTTCACGGTTTCAACCTGTGGGCGGGCAAATCCTGGTCCTTCTTAGGTGCTCCTAACCAACTCATGCTTTCTCTCGTGGCACATCATGATTCAATATTTGGTTTTGCTAGTGTTGCTTATGCAAGAGAAAAAGATTTTTGCATCATTAGATTTTGATAGAGAAGTTCATCTTACAATCTTGAACTATCACCAAGGTCTAATACACAACCATAAACTTCGATACCATCTAGTTTCCAACCTCCAATATACCAAACCGGACACGAAACAATCCTAGACCGGTTATGACTGGTCAACAGCCTAGTCAGCATCCAAGCAGTCGACATGTCACCCCTTGACCCACTTAACCTTGAATTTAACCAACAAATGGAAGTGCCCAAAAAAATTTAAACTATTCTCAAAATCCAACTACCCTTTTATTCAATCTAGGATAGTGTCAACAAGTTTCATAGAACATGAAGAAAAACTAAGAAAAATCAAAATATATGGCCATTTTGGGTCAAAATTTGTGTCAAAAATTGAACTTTCCAGAAAAAATGGAAACTATTCTCAAAAATCCACAATATTCTTCTATTCGATATGGGAAAGTTTCAAGAAGTTTTTTGGAAACAGAAAAATAACTAGAAAGAAAATGCACATTCTGAACCATTTCGGTCAAAAATGAAAGAACCTCGAAATTTTGCTTTGAAATTGGCCCACACACCAAGCAAATGGAGTCGGACAGGTACACAGATACTCTATGTAGCTGCTGGTGAGGCTATAGTGGCGGGAGCAAGCTGGACATTTATTTTTTTGTTTCGTACTAGCATCTATTAAAACTTTGATTACATACCACGTGAGAGGCAAATAGGTCTTTTCAAATGTCATTTAGCACCTTTAAGGCTCAAAATGGTCAAAAGTGTCATAAAGGGAATAAATTTAGACTCGGGTTTAGATAGGAAGGAAAAGTTTTCAATGTCAAATAAGGAAACAAATTTTAGGACAATTTTAAATAAGGAATTCTCTGCCCAAATTATGGTCCATGGTTTCAATCTGTAGGCGGGAGCATCTCGGTCTAGTTTCAGGTCCTCCTCACCAACCCATGCTTTCTCTCTTGGCACATCATGATTCTTTATTCGGTTTTGCTAGTATTACTTATGCAATTGAAAAATATTTTTGCATTTGTTGATTTTGCAAGAGAGAAGTTCATGTTACAACCTCGAACTACCACCAAAGTCCAATACACAATCCAAAACTATGAAACCATTAGTTTGCAACCTCCAACAAAAACAACCAGACAACAAATAACCCTGGGCTGGTTTTGGCTGGTCAACAACCCAGCCAGCATCCAGTCAACCGACATGTCACCCCCCCCCCCCCCCGACCCACTTAACCCTGAATTTCACCAACAAATGGAAATGCCTAGAAACTTTTAAACTATTCTAAAAATCCACACTACCATATACTTGATCCAAGAAAGCTTCAACAAGTTTCGTAGAACATACAGAAAAAGTAAAAATTCAAATTCACGACCATTATGGATCAAAGTTTTCTAAAAAAGGTGAAACTTTCCAGAAAAATGAAACAATTCTCATAAATTCACACTATCCTTATATCCAATCTGGGCAAGTTTCGAGAAGTTTCCAGGAATAGAAAAGATAAATAGAAAGCAAATACACATTCGGAGCCATTTCGGTCAAAAATGAAAGAGCTCAGAAATTTTTGAACAAGTTCTCATTTTTTTTAAACAATCTGCAAAAGTTTGGAATAAAATTGCTGAACATAAAAAATAGAATGAAAATTTCAAATATAGAGCCATTTTGGGTCAAAATATTTGACTAAACAACGATTTTTTTCCAAAAATATTTGAAAATTTTCTAAAAATACATACTACCCACTACGGGAAACAACAAATTTTCCGTCAGGGAAGTACAGGCGGAAAAGGATGAATTACTGACGGCAAAGACTGCCGACGGCAACGCCCAAGCGGCAAAAGGGTACTTTGTCGTCTTTTCGTCAGGATGACGACAAAGACTTTGCTGTCAGTTTTTTGTATTTGCCGCCAGTGTAACCAGCCAGACAGCAAACCTGTCTTTGCCGTCGGTTATTCGTTGCTATTAGTTTTTACATTTTTGCCGAGAGTGGCCCTTTGTCGTCAGCAGATGATGGCAAAATAAGCCTTTGCCGTCTGCCCCAATAGAATGCTGACCGCAAAGACACTCCCCTATGGCAAATTATCAGATTCCTAGAGTGACCCTTATAATCAATCTAGGAAAGTTTCAAAAATATTTGCAAAACATAGAATGAAAATTCAAATTTAGAGTCATTTTGGGTCAAAATTTGACTAACAAATGGCAGTTTCTAGAAATTTTTGAAAAACTTCTTAAAAATCCACACTACCCTTATACTCAATATGGAAAAAATTCAATAAGATTTTCTAGAGAAAATAAAAACTAGAATGTAAATTGAAATTTGTAGCTATGTTGGGTCAAATTTTGGCCAAAAAGGAAAATTTCCAGAAAAATTGAAAATAATCTCAAAATCAACACTACCCTTATATTAACTCAAGGAAAGTTTCAAAAAGTTTTGTCAAACTGAAAAAAATAGAATGAAAAAAGTCAAATTCAGGGTTAAGTGGGTCAAGGGGGGTAATGTGGCGGCTAACTGGGTTATTGACAAATCAAAAACCAGTCCAGGGTTGTTTCTTGTCCGGTTTTGTATGTCGGAGGTTTTAAACTAGAAGGTTTTGTAGTTTGGGGTTGTATATTAGACTTAAGTGGTAGTTCAAGGTTGTAATATGAAGTTCTCTCATTTTGGAATAGATAGAGAGGAACAATGCGGGGCTCTGAGGCCTAGAGCAGGCTAGCTAGAGACGACCATGATGCGACTGGCCACAACATCACAAGTGGAGTCTAGTCCGAGAGCTTGACAGTGTGAGTGGGGAGGCATTTGCGTTGTAGGACTAGATGGAACCCGAGCCGGAGACTAGGATGTCACATCGACCAGCAGTAGCGAGGCATGGGATCTCTAGTGAAGCCCAGCAGGAGCTTGCCCGAGGCGAGGCAAGGCGGAAGGAGGAAGAAGGGTCGGCTTGGGAAGACGATGAACAGTGCTCGGGGAGGAAAATTGTTGAATTCACATCTAATTAATCACACAAAATTGACTGGACCATATCATTTGAAAAGTGTGGCACTCTCTTAAGCTCATTTCTCTACTCATCTAAGGCATGGATATCAAGTAAGTGTTTCTCATCCTAAATTTTAACTCATAGCTCAAATACTTAATGGGCCAAAAGGATTGATGTTTTAGTTCCAATAAAAAAATGACATGATTTACCCAAAGCTGTTTAATAGGGTTTCATTCCATAGGACTTTTCAATGCAATTCTGTAAGCCCACCTTAATGACCAATACTTTCTTGACAAGTTCGCCATCTTTCGCAAAATCATCTTGATTTCTCGATTTGGATTACACTTGTCCATTTTGGGGATCATAAGGTGAGGCAATTCAGTGGGTAACCTTGTATTTGTGAAGGAGTTCCTAAAAACACCGTGTATAAAATGGGGTCTTTTATCGGTAATTAAAATGATACCGGTGTTGCATATACATGATAGTGGGACTTGCTTCCACCCATGTTATCATATAATCAACCGCCACAATAATAATATTATTTGCATTATCAGTGGGAAAGGGCCCTAGACAGTTTGTTCCCCAAATCTAAAGACTCAGCCTTTTCTGAATACAACACAAATATAAGTCGAGTTCTTGTTCGGACAGATATTTACAATGCAGGTCATCAAAAAGGAAAGGCAAGACATATATCCAGTAACACCATGCCAACAATTTGATGACAAGCACCTTATAAACACCTCATATACTCCAGATTATTCTATTTGACTCTGAAATGGTACCAAGATATCACGAAATCATACACTTTGGGTATATCTTTCCAGAGTATTCGAGGAAAATGACACATACACGAATATATATATGCAATATATTCATTGAGAAGTGTCACGAATTAATCCAAGGAGACATGTGATTTGTTACTTCTTTATTGTTTTCACGTTTTAGTGGGTTCAACTAAAGATATTTTAAATCATAATTTAAATTTTGATATAAAAAATAATATTTTATCTTAGCACATCACAACTATAATTTTCAATTATATTACTGCAACTTCATAATAAACATTAATATATTTAAAAATCTCTTGACATTACTATATGGTTTATTTGTGCTAACTAAGAAATATATTGGTCAGAATAAATAACAAATAAGTAGAAATATTTAGTATAAAAGTTTGTTAAATTATACATTTGACCTGCCTTGTAGTTAAAATATTTATAAAGGTTGGTGAATCTTTTGCCACATAACCCTAATAATATATAGAAATATCTTGATGTATTAATACTTAGTACCACTTGTTTTACTAAGATAATGACACAAAAATAGAGAGGACAAAGAACTGACCGCATATAATATGTCTCTCTGGATTTGTCCATGTATGGTGGTTTTTTGGTACGGGAGTGTTATAATTATGCAAATGCAAACTCAAAGATATTAGAACATTCACCAAAATTGTACAATGTTGTTCAAATGTATTGCAATTTTTTTACCATGAATATATGTAAATATTTTGTTTTCTCTCTGTTTTCTTTGTCCTTTTGAAGCATTGCCAAAAAGTTTTTCTTGGTTTTCACTTATTTCTTCCATGTTTTGTCTTGTCATTTAGTTCTAAAATGTATATTTTCTTCCATGTTTTGTCTTGGATATAATTTTTTAAAATAAAGATCTATCTTATAATTACAAAAATTAATTGGTTTCAACATGAATGCCAAGCAAAATACTATAGAGAAAGAAAAGATATTGTTGATGCATGACAGCACAAGTATAGGGGGTCATTTGTAGCCCTTTTGATAAGTAAAATTGTTATACCCAATGAGTAGTATGATGAATTGGTGCATGGAAAATATGAAGGAATAAATGCAAAACACTGAATAAATTGATAGCGGTGTGTTTATGGTTTAGATAGTTGCAACCAAATAAGTAAAAACAAGTTAAACTAAATACAGAGATGGCCCAATCCTTTTTTGTGACAAGGATAAGCAAGTGGTGGTTCTTATAAACAGAGGCAGTACCAGTGAAGTACATTAACAGACTATCAACCAACAATGTCACATCTATGGCACAAAACAAATAAAATAAGGTTCACATCAAATGCACCATCTCACGGGATATTCTCCCTCATTGAATTCCGAGCGGTGAATGCACGGAGACGAATCAACCAAGGAACTACCAATGGCATACTCAACTGGATCAAGCAGAGAAATGTTAAGAAAAGCTAATCGAAATGGACTAGGTTCGGTCCTTGAGAACATAGGTCGTCACCACCCGCACAGAGATGAGCAAGGGACATGTGTCCACCAACAGTCAAAGGAGAGCACACCTCCTTGCTGGTGAGCAAAGGCTTGCCAAAGATTTTGGCGAGTTGTGCCTGGATCTCGCCGTGTTGGTCTGAAGCATTCCCATGGTCGTATCCTTGCTAGAACGCCATGCAAAGAGATCTATGGCCGTCGGCTCAAGGGAGGCATGGATGGGCCGCATCATGGTAATCGTCGGCTCGATCATTTTCAGCGATTCTGGATCATGGGCAGTGACACGATGATGTTTCTAGGCTCATGCGCCACCCCGACATTTGCTTCTATTGATCGAGCTCCGCCATGATCCCTTTGAGGCTTAGAGTTCTCACATGGTCCGGAATGTGTCAAATTTGTGGTGTTGGGTGGGAAAATTTCCTGACTTGGGTACCAAATGTCATGAATCTTGCTAGGTCACCAGTCCGATAGACAGTAAAGGCTAATCTTAGTTCATCAATCATTGATGGCCCACACACAAACACGCTACTAGCGAAGCCTCCCTCAACAAAAAAAATGCTAATCTATTAGGGCATGTACAATGGTGCTATCTTAGGAGTGCCATGTAGGATATATGATGAGGGGGAGGAGAGAGAAATCATAAGAAAAGGCATGTCTTCTCTTATTTAAGAGATGATCTCTTAGCACAATATGTCTCACCATATTTTTAGGAATAGCTAGTTACTCAAGATAAGGCTAAGAGATGACCCAGTGTAGACATGTTTTTTTTGTCATCTCTAAATTACATGCAAGATTTAAGATAAGACTATTTTATCAACCATTGTACATGCCCTTAGTCAAGGCAGCCGATAACTTACTTCAATCCAGGGCGTACATTGTAGCATGGATCAGGCCTTGACCCATTGGGTCGCTAGGACTGGCCAACACTATTTTCCGGGGAGGCTTCTCCCAAGCCGCGGCCAAATGGGCCGGCCCAGTCGGTAGATATGTTTTCTTTTGGAGATCTTTTGTTCCATTTTTTTCGCTTTGGCTTTTATTTTTATTTTTCTATGTGTGGTTTTATTTTTGGTTTTTCCTACTTTCTTGAAAAAAATCTTTTCTATTTTCAGATATGATTTCAAAATAATTAGGGACTAAAAAAGTTCCAAATTTCAAAATAATTTTGATTTTTTATAAAATGTTTGTGGATTCAAAAAATGTTCATGATTCTGAAAACAGTTCGGGAAATCATAAATTGTTTGTGGATTCAAAAAATGTTTGTGATTTTGAACAAATGTTCATGAATTTAAAAAATATTCATGAATGGTAAAAAAATATTCCCAAAATTCAAAAAACATTCACAAAATTCAAAAATATTCCAAAAAATGCAAAAAAAGTTCACCGCTTCAAATATTGTTCACTGATTCAAAATAAGTTTCATAAATTTGAAAAATGTTCATGCATTTCAAAAAGAAAGTTTGTCAAAACAAAAAAAAAGTTTGTGAAGTTTATAAATTGTTAACAAATTTCAAAAAGTTGTTTGGCAATTCTAAAAAAATGTTCATGAGTTTCAAAAGAATGTTCACGAATATGCCTCGCGTGGCCGTCTCGCCTCTGCCTCTAGTGGCACATACATACATACTCCCTCCGTCCCAAAATAAGTGTACTAAGCTTAAGACACTTATTTTGGGATGGAGGGAGTAGATAATAATGCTCCTAGTAACAAACACCATATAAAAAATCAAGTATGGCTCTGGGTCTGGGTCAAGTGCTTTTGAAGTCACTTGGTGTGCAGCAATTATAAAAAGCGTCTCAGAACAAGTTGCCATGAAATGAAACAACCGAAATAAACAGTAAAAAGGAACACAACTCTTCACACAGCACAGCATCAACACATGATATTTCCAAAATTTTCAACCGATGAGAAACAGTGAAAAATTACCAGCTTTGCTTTTACATACAACACCTAATGCCTCAGACTTGCGTTGCGCTCTCACAGGTAACAACAGCTACTTCCAACACACGTAACGTAAACTTCCTCCCAGCAAGGCCAATAATTTACAACCATAATTTTGAGCGTACAGATTTGCATTTCTTGTTTGCACCCTACCCTGTCGGTGGCCCAAAGACGCCGTTTCTCGTTCAGCTCCTCCTAGCCTTGCCTTGCCTCCTCCTGCATCCCCACGTGCCGCCCTCGCCACCGCGATGCGACCATGCGTAGAAAGAAAAGAGAATCACCATCTGCTCTCACATGAGCCACCCTTCTTCCTCACCGCTGCTGAAGGACTCGATCATGTCACTCTCATCGCCCTCACCGCCGCCCATCATCTCCAGCAACCCCCCTCCCACATCAAAGTCGCCTTCCTCATCATCATCGTCGTTTTCATCCCCGCTGTCCATATCCTCCTCGTCGTCATCGTCACCGCCATCGTCACCGCTGCTGTTACTAGGATCATCCTCAGAATCCGTGTCCCCGAGCCCTAAATCGGTCCCCAGGAGGACATCCACGTCCGAGTCGTCGTCGTCGTCATCATCCTCCTCCGAGTCCCCTCCATCCTCCGGGTCTGAATCATCATCGGTTGGCCGTTTCCTGCCAACTTCGAATATGCGAGCAGAGGAGAACATCTCATCAGGATCGTCCATGGCAACAACTCCGAGAAGGGAATCATTGGGCTCAGTGGCAAGGTCGAGGACGCCACGGTCTATTTGGACGGTTGCAATGTCTGCGTAAGTGACGGCATCGATCGTGCGGAATGCAGGGAACAGGGGATGTCTGACCCTCCGGGTTTGGATGGATGACGTTACATCCTCAAGGTTACGCCTGAGGATGGCATAGATAACATCACCACTTCCATTGAATTTGATTACTGTCTGGTCCAGGGATGGGACACTCCTCAGAAGCTTAAACTTTCTCAGATCCCACACCTCTGAATTTAGGATCACCTGCAAAACAATGTAGACAGGAATGAGAAGATGTGCACAGTAGAAACAAATTCCGTCCAAAATAATTGGTAAATGGTAATATCACCCATGTCACAGAGGATGTCACTACCAAGTTTTTTTTTTCATATGCCAATGGGAACCGTTTCATAAATTCTCATCATTTTACCTAAGTGTCCAATCAAGTCTCTCAGTCGCAAGTACATCAGATCGAAAAGGGTCAATATGTGAAGTTCGACCTAATGGTTATGGTTCCTGGTGATGTGGCTTAATTAGCATTCTGGATTAGGATGGACTACATAATAAAAGGAAGCTTTTACAGTGAGAATATCAAATTAATTCACATCACTATTCCACAAAACAAGTACCAGCATACACTTCTGAACTTGCACGAACTTAAAAATAAGCAATCAAATGCTGAACATCCTCTGGCACAAATACTATAAGCAAGTACTCATATGCATTGTTCCGAAGCCATGCCATATTTTTTTACATTTTTCAGTGCAATGTCAACCTACAGGTGATAAATATCTTACTACCATGCTTCTCTTACTATGCTTAGGCATTCTTGCAGCATAAATGGCACAGTCGCTGAGTTGGAATATACTTCAGCTGGTCATGCTGTTGAACTTAACAGCAAATTTTATATTGTTTCAAGGAAAGGCCAACAAGTTTGTTCAGAAGATCTCACACCACACTTGTTTGGACTTGTGTCGGCTGTAACTTGCTACTGTAGAATCCCAGAAACACAGATAGTGCATCCAAACTATATGCATCAATGCAACTTCGTGAGTATAATAAAATGACATAAAATTTCCATCTTAGACTGTTGTGGTTTGAGAACGACTAACTGACACAAACGTCTTGGCTGAGAAGGTAAAGGAATGGTTGTGGTAATGCAAGGAAATCAGTGGCCTAGTGAGGGCAAAAATGCATGCTCCAATACAAGTTTGAAGGAATATAAACTGAAAGAATAATCAATAACTGCAGTCCAAGAAAAAGATTACCTCATTTCCAGCTGGATGAAAGCCACCGCCACAATAGTCTGTGAACTGGTCAAACTGATGGATAGGAGTGGGACTTCGTCTATCCCACAGGACCCCGTTCCACAGCAACATATCATCTGAAGGACTGAAATGTATAATGGGTTGTACACCCCGGCCTGAACCTGGCAGGCTGGAGTTATCAGGAAGCTGCATATCAACATTATGCGTCTGGACATCATACAATAGAACCGCCCGGTGATTTGCATCCGTAGAAAGGCAGGCAAATAAAGTCCCAGCATGGTTAAACCTGGCAGCTTTGCAGTTATCAAATGTGTGCAAAGGCCCCGTATGCAGTGAGAAAGCATCAAAGAGCTTAACCTCATCTATGCTAGATGAGAGAATCAGCTCAGTTCCACCAATAGATGTTGAATCCACCATAGTGACAAGATTTTGGTGACAAGTGTGCGTCTCTATGAGATTTGCAAGGTTGCTGTCAAATATTCTTAATTCACCACTATGATTCCCAGCCGCCACCCTTGATGCACCTCCAATAAAAGTCATGCAAGTCAACAGCGAGGCATCATCACGGCAAACACGGCATGGCTTGAACCTGCTGTATATAAATTGGCGATCCCTGCGGGGCACTTTGATCCCGCTAAACTCCCTGTTTATCTCACGGCTTCCCATGCGAGCAGTTACATTTGCTGGTGCACTAATGCTGCGGCTAGGCTCAGGGCAAACATGAGGGTGGAGCAGAGAGACTGGCGGCAAAGTTGTTATTGGAGCAGGACATTGGCGGTGTTGATGTTTCAAATATTGTACAACCAATGAGTCGAGTGTCATGCGCTCCGAAGTTCCTGTTTGTTGATCATTTACACCAAGATGTGGTGTGCCTGTTACCACTCCAGGTGTGCATTGAGAATCTTCAAAGTTCTCAGTGGAAATGTTGTTGAAGTTTGTCCTTCCTGGATGAAATGCTGCAGTAGGAGAATCCACTGCCACAGAGAGGCCTCTGCGAGTAGGAGCAGGAGTTTGGAACACAGGAGATTGGGATGCTTGATCCATTATTGCAGGGCGCTTTGCTGCTGATGCAGAACTAAACTCCATATCCGCAAGCTTCCTCTTAAGTGGCAAGGGAATTGGTGTTTTATGCGATGTCTCCACATCTCCAGTATTGGCAGCAGAGGCAGAGCAAGTCATACTGTCCACATTTCCGGCAGGTACAGGACTTTTCAGGCTATTGCTTGCTCTATTACCAGAAAACGAAACAAAGGGTTGATTTCGTTTAGAGAAACTGGATGAGAATACCAGTGCCTTCTTCTTAGACGAAGGCACAACAGAATCTGATCGTTGGCCAGCTTGATCTGCAGCAATCATTGTTTTGTCGGACAGAAATCCCTGAACACGGCCAGAAGGCCACTGTTGTTGAACTTGAACAGATGATGGTTCCAGGGCAGCGGGCTGGTGGACAGGTAGCACTGCAGCAGTTGATGGCAAAGGTGCAAGGTCAGCCTCCTTCTGCAACATGGCAGCAGTAGCAGCCAAACCAGATCCAAGGAGATGTTCATGTATCAGTTGCATCAGTTCCCTACACACAAAAGAAGAGCCAATGTAGGATCCTGAAGCTGGAAAAGTAACTAAAAAGGAAAATATCACATGAAGTCAAACCTGGAATGGTAAGAGACAGGAGTAGCAGCTGCTATGCCAGCTCGCTCAATGCGCTTCAATGCTGGAGCAGCAGCATCAGTTGCTAAGGTTGTTTCTTTACCAGAATTAGTCAAGACCTATCAGGAGGGGAAAAAAACATTCATTTAGCTCATCTTTCCCATTTCAGCTGTGCAAATTCAAACCACAGTATGTTGGGCACACATTAAAATCTTAAATTAGGGAAGTCTATCACATAAAACATCCCACTGGAAGCAAGCATAACTGGATAACGTCAAAGGACCACAAGTTGTACTCCCACATCAGCACTACTTTAACCTTTTATAAGCATGCTTGATTATACAATATCCATAGTAACCAAGGAATATCGAACATATACAACAAGCAGTGTGCTCATTGACTTGATGAACAGCAAAATACCAGCAAAAAACTCAACAAATATTAAATCTTGGGCAACTCAAAGTAACACAATACAATATGTGTTCCTTACCGCAATGAGCTCAATTGCCACTTGGGTCAGTTCATTTAGCCATCTTGCATTATCACCTCCAGATGACTGGGTACTCGTATCACGAATTAGTTCTGATAATTTCTTCCCTACCTGAAATAACATGTTAATAATTAAGTTACTGACCTAGGAGGCACATCCGCAAAAACAAAGTTGCCCAGGACTAGGAGACGTGTAAAGAGATGATAAAAGAAGGATATCAGAGAGGGGCAGTTTGCCCAGCCCTATTATCACAACGAAGAATAGACTTGGTTGCCACTCACTCCCTTTCATCTCATGGCATTTTTCAGAGACAAAGGAAGAGAAATTGAGGGGGAAAGGGAAAGGTAAACATGTTTAGCCAACTATCCCATGATTTAGTTTGAATAGGTAGTGTTCAACCTTTGTAAACTTGCAATACCTCATTAACTAAAATACTAATTCTGTAGTGGACTTGCATTTCGAAACAAGGCAAGAGAGGAGAAGGGATAGACCCCTATATGTGAAACAGAGGGAGTAGTCGCTAGCAGTTGCTCATTATTGAGATTGTAGTCATGCAATAGTAAGATAAAGTTTCTACATTACAGGTCATAGCTAGAGCATGAAAAGAAGTGCATTGATCTGATGTCCACGATACCTGGAGCTTCGTCAGTATATGTGCAATAGCATCGTCTCTAGCCAAGCCAAGCAGTACACGACAGGCAAGTGCTCGAATAGCATCAATAGCCAAAGGATGTGTAACCATCCGAGTGCCAAGAAGCTGCAAAAGAATCTTTATACCATTATTGGCTCTGACTACTTCTCGAGCTTGGCGATAAGCTTGTTCCAATTGAGCAGCAAGACCAGGACCCCCAGCTCCTACGCCTAGCGATATTCTCTTGTCACCAACAACTCCAGATGACACAACAGGTGTGCCATCACCATATCGTTCCCGAGATTCACTTTGGTTCGCTGCAACATTTCTTTCCGAAGTGCTTTTTTCAGCATTCCTGTCCCTGCTCTCTGAGTAACTTCCTGCAGGTTGCTGATTAACAGCTGAGGACGGCTTGTTGCTGATCGATGGAGGGGGGCATACAAGATTGACAAGCACATTCAATGCTGGACAAATCACCTAATGCACAAAGGATGGTAAAAGGATACATTATTTGGAATAATTTCAGCAAGGCAAATACTGTTGGATTTGTAAAGCTTAGTTAATGCATAGCTTGAGAAGGAAAAACACACCTCAGGATCAACATAGCCAACAACACTGTTTGCTATATCTAGTATAACAGCCATACCAATACGGTTGTTAGTTAATGTAGCATGAACCATCAATTTGCGGCTGTGTGGCATAAGAGTTATAATGTGAAGAACTCCAAATGCATACTGAGCCAAGTCATGAAGATACCGATCAGCAGGTAGACTCTGAAACAGATTATTGTAAATCAAATCAGCTTAACTGCAAACATTGTATTTCTCAGAGGAAGTAGAAAAGAAAAACAATACCATATTTTTACCTGGCATAACTCTAGCAGGATAATATGACCATTAGAGGCCAAGAATTTATCCATCACAGGCCAGCGAGCTCTTACGAGAGCAGGTCCTAACTTTCTGTCCCGCTGGACCTGACGAAAAATAGCATCCATAGCCTCGTTGCCGATGTCAAAAGGTTTGTAACCAGCTCTTGCACTGGAAGTATTCCGAGCAATACTACGGATACTCTTGCTTGGCCGGATGGAATCAACAAGCTGAAGGAGATGAGCTCTAAAATATTGCCGTAGTGCAACACATGAATGATACGCGACCTGCTTTTCTGACTGAGTCAGAATTTCAGCAGGTGATCGGTCATTCCCTTGATTCGCGTTGGAGGATCCTAATGCTCCGGAGTTACCACCCGACCTTACAGATGCAGCAACTTGTAATATATTCAGAAGTTTTTGCATCCCATCCTGTGCATCAAATGAATCCAGAACAGCTTTGAACACAAATGCAGCAGCAAAGAATATGGCTGCATTTTTTCTAGCTGCATCTTGTGGGCATTCTAAGAGTTGCAGCGCTAGTTCAACCACATTGTTGAGTGTGTCAGGTGAAAGCGCACAAACACGTTCCATGGTAGACTGCAAGAACAGAGGATGCTTAGCAATAGGATAAATGAATGGTCAAGGGAAACCATGAACAGATCAACAGAATGCATGACCAGCCAGTTTAGGTTTCTATGTTTACCTGGAGAGAACCGAAAGTAAACAAGCATGCCGACAGAGCAGTATATGTCTGAGTAATCTTAGGGACAGAGAGGATCTTCTGAATACCACCCCGGTCAACAAATAGCGCAGCAAATTTCCGGTGTGCGGCCAGGGCACAAATCAATCTAAGAATTTCATGAAGTAGTGAAACGTGGCCACATCCCTCCTGGTCTTTGATTCCCCGTTGCAGCAATGCGAGGCAAACATCAACACCTTTTTCATGAAGAACAGGACCCAAAGCTTCAACGTACTCTCCCAGATACTGCAAGCACAAAATGCTATATTTTTCCCTAAGTAGCAAGAGCTGCTCCTGGTCAATGATAACAAAATCTTCCAGATCCTGGTCCTCACTAATTTTCACAGCTTCTTCAACAACATGCTCCTCATTAACCTGGTCAGAGCTTCTGCAATACCAAACTAAACTCAGAAAAGGAACAATAATATAATGAAATAAGACGACACACACACACACACAGACACACACAGACAAGATGTGTTTCTTCCATTACCTTGAGACGCTAGTGGACATGGCAGCATCGACTACAGTAGCTGCAGCTTTCTCCGCAGCTAATACAACGGCATCGCCACTATTTTCACTCTTCCAAACCTTCAAAAACACAGCGTGTCAAAAGTTACTAACATATAATGAAGCAGAAAATGAATCAGTGTCAAGTACAAGTATTCCTATTTTGGGAGGCCCAGAGATGTCTTATTCCATACCTCTAAAGCAGCAGATTTCACAAGCTCAGCAGCAGCATCACCTGCTGCTTTCACAGCTTCCTCAGGAGCATTCGCTGATCTGGCTTCCGCTTCTGCAGCTCTCACTGCCTTCAAAACAATGTCAGTTATATCCTTCAAGCCGATAATGCAATCCCTGAACCGGTCCTCATACTCTTCTTTAGAAATACTAAGAATATCAGACTCGTGGGCTGCAGAGCTATTGTTCAAATCGATTGCTTTCTTTGGGTCCTCGACCTTAGCCGCATTCTTGTCTTTGCTAGTCCGATTTCCCATTCTCAATCCTGTTGGCGATAAAGGTGTCCGTTCACTTTCAGGCAAGCCTTCACCTGGTTTGATTTTCCCTCTTAGTCGAGATCCTGTACGGCTGAACTTTCTCTTCAAGAGTTCATCTCAGGCTTTCACCTGCAGGATACTTTTCCCCATCGACTGACTTTGCATCAAAAGGATCCAATGTAGAATCAGCATCATCACGTTGCAGGTAACCAGTGTCATCCATCCCCTGTTCTCCGTGTGCTTGCCTCATCCAAACATCACGATCAAACTGTTTTTCCAAAGTTGGGTCAGTCGATATTCCATCTCCAGCCCTTGTTCCGTCCAGTATAGAACTGTCTTGAAGCAATCGTACTTTGCCCCTATTCTCATCTCTACCCCGAGGATGCTTGGTATCTAGTGGAAGATTGGCATCTTTCTCTGGAGATGTGGCATCACCAAAGACTCGTATTCGCAGAAAACGCATGAGCTTGGCTGATACACCCATGTTCAAGACATCTTCTACCAAACGCCCACCACTGGCAAACAAGAAAATGCAACAATTAGATTACTGATAACAGAAAGGCTGATGAAGAACAGAAGAATGCTATAAGTAAGATCTCATATTGGTAAGACATGACAGTACGTACCCATACAACGCCATCGAGAGCAACCCAATAGCATATGTTCTCATCATCTCAGTTTCTGTGGGTTTTTTACCACTTCCTAGATGCTTCCAATCACTTCCATCCGATGCTTCACCATCTTCCTTTATCCAGGATTTTATATTTTCTAGGGTAGCATCTTCAAAAGGATGAGAAAACTGAGGCTGAGGACACAAACACGCGTCAAGTTAATAGAATGTAGTGTAGGAAACAGAAGAAGATTTAAGTATGATCGCAACGCAAAAGAGTGTGCATGCATGAAGGGAGGGAGGGAGGGAGGGGGGTAAGCTAACCGAAAATGCATCCTGGATGCTTAGGAGCAGCCTAGCAGAAGCACAGCGTACTGGCAAAGGGTACGATGTATCTGACAGGAACTTAGAAAACACTAGGTCGTAGAAATCATCATTCTCCTGCAGACACGGTTGAGGCAGCAACGATTAATCTCAGCAATAAACAGGTAAGACTTGGGTTATTAGTTCGATGGACGCAGAAAAGCAGAGCACGCACCCTGATCAAACTCGCCAGCTTGCCTATAGTATGGGAGCTCCTTGTGTTTGTGTTATTGAAGGACGGATCACTCGCGCATTCCTGCAGGTGCCTGCAGGGGACATAGGCATGGTTATGATCAGCGAAAAGAGAAATATTAGGAGCAATGTGATTCATCTTTCATATACAGCAACTTCCTGGTTCATCAATGTTATTCGAACAGAGTACCATCTAGAGGAATTTATAAGGAATGTCTCAGGAGCGATGTGATTCAGCTAACAAATCTCAATCAAGCAGGTGCTTCGTATATACTTACTGTGGATTATATAGAAAGCAAAGAGATTAAACTTGCGCCGCGTTCTGAAAATCTCGGCAACATATCACCGATTTTGCCGAGATCAAATCATACAAAAATACAGGGTCTACATGGTCAACCCCAACTGCTTTGTACGCATGATGACACACTGGCAAGCAAGCACACGACAGTACTATTATTTTCTGTTTTTGTTTTTTATCAAGTACTACACTCCACTCCACTCGCTGGACCTGACTTGCATAGCCACTCCATCTCTTATGCCTTTCTCCAAGCAAACGGTCGACCGATCAATCCAGCAAAGCGGGCGGCAGCAGGGCGGAGCCGAATTCCCCGCCGCGGAAGCAGGAAGAAGGGGAAGGAGAGGGGGAGGGGATGGGTGACAGAGTACCTGGCCTCCTGGTCCTCGCAGATGGTGGCGAGGGTGTGGATGAGGCGCGGGTTGGGGTTGGCCTCCTGCTCGACGACGCGGGAGATGAGGGCCTGCGCGCGGTCGAGCAGCGCGTCCTCCGCCGCCTCCTGCTCCGGGTCGGCCGCCTCCGTCTCCTCCTCCTCCTCCTCGTCGTCCTCCTCCTCCTCCGGCTCGGCGGCGGCGGCGGGGTCGGCCGCCGGCTGCTCGGGGTCCATCGGCGCGGGCGGGCTCGAGCGGCGAGGCGGCGGGGATGGGGGTGGGGGCGGGCGCGCGGGGTAGGGTTAGGGTTGCGTGCGGGGCGGCGGCTGGGGGCGGGGGAGAGGGGGGCTAATGGTGGCGAGCGAATGGGAGGAAGAAGGGAAAGGCGAGGTGGCGTTGCGGCGCGGCGCGGCGCAGGTGGGGGAGACGGAGACGCAACTTTCTAGCGGCCGGGGCCAGGTTTTCCCTTCTCGCTCGCGGGCCCTGGGCTTTCCGGGCCGGGCGTGCGCAGGCCCAAAGCCTCGGGGCCGGGTGTGCGCAGGCCCAGCAGCAGCAACGTCTTCTTCTACACAGACTTTGCTATTTTTCGTACCGTCGCTGACATGACCACCGGTTTTACGGGAAACGATTCAAATCATCATCATCATCCGACTGATAACGACGCGTGCGTGCGTCCGTCCGTCGCCTCCATGGCCGTCGGATTTGATTTTAATTAGATGGCTCGGAAGCAACGTCCTTATGCATAGACTGAGTTAGGATCCTCCGCAGTACTATACGGTGCTGTACAGTCACTGTCATGTGAGACCTGGCCCCACATGTCATCCACACTACAGCATCATATGGTACTGTAGAGGATCTCAACCCGCGTAGACTAAGTTTTGCAACTAAGTAGTTGTTGCAATCTCCCTCACCGCAACAGCTTACATGCTCCTCCCGAGCTCCCCGTCAAGCATTTGAGAAGATTATGCGGATTTCGAAAAAGTTCACAGAGTTGCAAAAAGTTTGTGAATACAAAAAAAAGTTCACAAAAGTTTGGGATTTTTTCTAAAAAAATCACGAATTTGAGAAAAACGTCAACAACTTCATGACATTTGGAAAAATTCATCAAATTTTGAAATAAGTTTACGAACTTAAAAAATCAAAATATTAAAACAAATCCATGTCATTTGAAAAAAGTTCATCGATTACGAATTTGAAAACATTCATGGATTTTGGAAAAAATTCGTACGAATTTAAAAGATATCATGGATTTGAAGAAATTCATGCATTTGAAAAAAGTTCACAGATTTGAAAAAATATTCACAAATTTAATAAAATGTTGACGGATTTGAAAAAAAATGTTTGTGTATTTGAAAAGTTCATGACTTTAAAAAAGCTCGCGAATTTTTAAAAAGGAAAATAAACAAAGAAAAACTGACAAAACAAAACCAAAAAAAGAGAGAGAGAGAGAAAACCAGATAGGGAGATGTTGCCTTTTTTAGCATTACATTTGACGCACAACATGGAGGAAAAAAAAGTAAAGAGGCATCATTGTCGTTTCGAAATTTGGTAGTCTCATCTTATCATTGACTGGGCACATCTTCAAAACTTCAATAACAACTCTCTGAAATGGTCCTCGGCGAGAGATGATGCTGTATTGTATGTCTGACATACAAGTGAAAAAGGTTCTGACTCACCACAAGAGATGGTGCCACGTTGTCTTATGACATATGCACATAGTGCAATGACAATGTTTGTCCCTTCTTATTCTTTGACAGCAACAAGTATGATCGTTTAGTGACCACAAGGAATATAAAGGCAAACAAATATGATGCATAGCAAAGAAAATCAAAGTAAAAAAAAAAATACTCTTCCCTCTTTCTTTAAACTTCTCATATATTATGATATATACACATTGATGTATAATATCTTGCAATGTAAAATTTAACAGTGGCTCTTGACAAGGAGGTCTTTCCATGTCTAGGAAGACGAGGGAGAAGCTGGATGAACACCTACATCATCGATGCATCTCGTCCATTCCTCTAGCGTCCTCACCAAGGCCAACCAACAACCTAGATCCAACTATGATGAGCTCCTCCTAGTTTGTCACATCTTCCTCCAGGTTGGCTTTGATTGTTCACTGATGCTCACTCAAAGGTAGTGTTGTTTTAAATGCGACCATGTGTAGACTACAAAATTCTATGAGACCACCACTTTTCTAATAAAGCTCCATTATGTTATATCAAAAGGCTTTGTCAAGAACATTTCTTGACGATATTGACATTATATTTCTGCTTACTAACATTGTTGATTTCATAGCTTAGGATTCGACCATCTTAAATTCTTCTAACTTGCAATAGAGAACATTGGGGTTGACTAACCGAATCAGGCATGCAATGCCGACAATTATTAGCCAAAAGTACTTACAAATGATCTATAACAAGAGTTCAAATACTATCGGGTCTAAAATCTCAATAACGTTATCATACTTTCACTCACCTCCTCTCAGCTGTCTTGCCAATAATCTCTATGTGGTGGCAATGAATGACGTTGCATCAAGAGCTAATGTGTAATTCAAAACCTATTCTTTGCAATTTCTCACATGAAGCATGTGAAAGCAAATGAAATAACCAATTGGGTTGCAAATTATATTTCGCTCCAAACAAAAGAGCCAACTAACTATAAAAAATCATGTTTACCTTTTTGTGTGTTGCTAGTAGTCCTCTTCTCTTATCCATCCATCAACTATTCTGCTCAAATTAAATTAAATTATTTGTATGGAGGAATATACGTTAGATGAAGCATTCACTAATAAAATCAAATGAGCGTTTTCATGCAGATCATATCACGATAAACTTCAGTGTATTACTGGTAATTCAGGATTAGAGTAAAAACATGAGCTTACTCAAACAAATAGTTGCCACTACTTTATGGCACTAATCAATACGCAAATGTATAACATGCAAACCTGATGTAGAAAATAATTCAAAACCTCAAGCAAATCTATGCCACTCTCTCGTTCCCAACTCCACTTTACAGACTTTCGGTGAACAGAATGGAACAAACTTGGAGAAGAAAGGAGGATGTATTTACTTAATTTGATGCAGTTGCTTCTACAGATTAGATGATATGGGGAACACAGGAAAATGTGCAAGAACAAAATTCAGGTAAGGTGCAAGTAACATGGAAAGGTGATTGGGTTCAAATACTTCTAACTTAAAATACAGTCCAGTTTTTGCAGGTACTGTGGATGTCATAACATCACCTAACGATTGCGTCCTCTAGTGCAACACACAAGCGAACAACTGCAAACTCTAGCGTGTATCACGTGACTTGATGTTGTGGAATCGCTAGGATGTACACGACAATATTAGCCTACACACGCTTGTGCAATGCCACTGACCAATCGCCGCTGACAACGGAGGTGGGGTCCACATGGAAGATGTGTAAGTGCATGTAGTGCCCCTTAGTGATTTTGGTGTATTGAAGACTTATAGGTTAAGTGACTAATGTGTTTATGAGTGTACACAGGTCTATAAGTCTATGAGGAGTTTGATATTTAGAGAGAAAGTCGACCCCTAAAAATGAATATCTTCGACTGAAGATTTTAGTATTCCTGAAGACTTTGAAAGTGAAGAAATTGGTGTGTCCGTGAAGACTTGATATTCATGCGAGGAATATGAAGCTTGAAGACTTTAGTTTTCATAGTTTTGTTTTTCTCTTTCTTGAGTCATAGGAAACACCGTACTGTTAAAGGGGGTCGAGGAAATACTAAGGAAAAATTTCCATGTGATGCTCAACTCAAAATCCTACACCTACCAATCCCTTCGAGTGAAGCCATTAGAAATATCATACAGTTCAGTCAATTTCTTCAGTGACAGAGACGAAGTTCTTCTGGTCGCTGAGGAATTTGTTCTGACTGAGGAGTTAGAAATTCGCCAGTGCGGATTACCTACACAGTGAGGAACATGATAGCCCTGAGGAATTTGAGAGTCAAATTTCCGACCGTTGCTGTGCTCCGCGCCAGCTGTCCCAAAATATCTTATCCACATAACGGTCATATCATTGAAGGCGCATTTATGTCTTATCATGTCGGGCCGCTCCCTAGGCTATAAATAGCCGCCCCCTACAACCACTAGCTGGTTGGCTGCTCCGAGAGAAACTGACACTTGTCATTTGAGAGCAACCCATCCTCCGAGGACTTTGAGCAAAAATCATCGAGTGAGGAAAATCCAAACCCAAACACCCACAAACCCAAAGTGATTGAGCATCACTGAAGAGATTGATCCTGCGTGGATCCGACGCTTGTTACCTTTGAAGACTATGCTTCTTCCAGACAGTTAGGCGTCATGGTCTAGAGCATCCAAGAGGAATTGTGGATCACCGAGTGACCAAAGTCTGTGAAGGTTGAAGACTTACCACGAGTGATTGGACGAGGTCTGTGTGACCTTAGTTCAAGGAGAATACGGTGAGGACTTGGTGTCCTGAGCTGCGTGCTCAGTGACTGGGTGTCCCAGACTGTGTGTCCTCGAGTTTAAATACTCAGCCGCTCCAACCAGACGTACATCTGAGACAATAGTTGGAACTAGTCTACCGAATCATTGTCTTCACCAACCTTACTGGTTCTATTTCCTCAACTCTTTCATTTCCTCATTACTGTGTTGAGTAGTTGTTCATATCTGTGTTTGAAGACTTTGACTGAAGACTTTCTCAATTTCCTCAGTTCAATTCTCTTTAGTCTGTTTGTCTTCGTTTTGTGTTATCCTGTGTTTACGCTTTGTGTACTCTGTAATTGTCTTCATTTTATCATGATGACTGTGCATGTCTTCTGTTATGCTTACTTCTGAGTACTTATTCCGCTGCAAGTAGTTCTTCGCTAAGGAATTTCCTCACCAGCAAATTCCTCATTAAAGAATTCATAAAAATTGCTTATTCACCCCCCCCCCCTCTAGTCGATATAACGCACTTTCAATTGGTATCAGAGCAAGGTACTCCCCCGTTCTGTGTGATTTTGGTTTAACCGCCTGGAGTTTTAGTTATGTCGACTGCAGGATCGAGGAACGTTTCCTGCCCCATCTTTGACGGTCATGAGTATCCTCGGTGGAAGGCCATGATGAAAAAGCGACTCATGGCTATGGGCAGCGAACTGTGGACCGTCACCGAGATCGGTCTTACCGATCTATGCAAGATGGCTGAGGCTGATGACATTCGCAAGTACACACTGCTCAACCTCACAGCGAAGGATGTCATCTGCTCTAGTCTGTCCTGAAATCAGTTCAGGAACATCATGCATCTCAATCACGCGAAGCTAATCTGGGACCGTCTCTCTGAGGTCTATGAAGGTCATCGAACTCGTCATGATCCTTGGGTTTGAGGATTACAAGGAATCTCTCAATGCGGTGACATTCGAACCAGAATCATCATCGTCTACCCCCTGCCTTATGGCAAACGATGCCGAGGTAACCGAACCCTACCTATCCGAATCTAGTGATGATGAATCTGGCGATGAATTTGGACCTAGCTATGTCAAACTTGCTTCCCTTGCCCATAAACAACAAAGAGCCCTGGAAAAAGTTCACTACATGCTAAATAAGAGCGATGATATGTTGGGTGAAGAAATGGATCAGTCAAAAGCATTGGCTGAAAGTCTTCAGAGACTTCATTCCAAGTTTGACGCCCTTCAAGATCAAGATAATACTCTCTTGTCTGATCACGAGAAGCTTTCTTCTGAATCTCTTCAAAGAAAGCAAGATCTTGAGAAGCTAAGAGTGAGTTATGAAGATCTTCAGAAGGAGCGTGATTCATTACTTGCTCAACAAATCAGCGCCACTCAGGAACAATTTGATCCTCCATGCTTAAAGTGCATTGAACGTGAATCTGCTAATTCTTCACCTGAATGTTCAAATGCTTCAAATATTACAAATTCTTCACCTGCCTCTGCTATCACTAATTCCTCATCTGAGGACATTGCTAGTATCACTGACAATGCAGGACTGAAGGAATTGTATATGACAGGCATGTACAAAAGCCTCAAAGGGCATCAGACTCTTTGTAATGTGCTTAAAAAGCAGATCCTCAACAGAAACCCTAGGAAAGAGGGTATTGCCTTTGAGAGGAAACTCAATGCTGATGGAACATATTGGAAGCCTGAGCAGTACCCCAAAACCTCACGGGTTGCTGCAAAGGGACCTCCAGTTGATCCATCTAACTTATCTGGCTTTACATGTGAATCTCCTCATTCTTCTGATGAGTCATTTGATTCCAACTATAAACTGTTCAAAAATCAGAATGGTGAAGTATTTGCTAGATATGTTGGCACTAACTGCAGGAACGGTTCCCCTATGAAGAAAATCTGGGTTCCCAAAAGTTATGTTGAAAGTCTTCAGGTGAATGTCCTCATGACACCACCAGTGAAGAACAGGAACCCCAGATCAAACTCTTCATATGGACCAAATTCTTCATATGGATCCAAGTCCTCATACGGACCAAATTCCTCACATGGATCAAATTCCTCAAAAGGATCAAAGTCCTCATATGAACATCATCGTGCTAACAACTCTGTTTCGCAGGGTAGAGCTAAGGGCTATGAATATGTGCATTATTCTTCAAATCATTATGTTCATAAGTCCCCGAAGAACTTTTCTGCTTATTCATATGCTTACCCTAACCCCTCTTATGTGAAGCGAAATGGTTTGGCATCTTTGCCACCTTTCTCATATGGTGCTCGCAGAGTGATGAACTCTTTGCCACCCCTCCAGATGTGGGTGGTGAAGAAAAAGAACTAATCTCTTATGCAGGGTCGGGTCTCCAGACGTGCTTTAACATCTGAAGAATTTGCTGGGGGCCTGACAAAATGCCTGAAAGGACGCAGGCTAATCATGATGAAATGAACTTTCATTTCACACGTCCTCAATGCTGCTTATCTGTGCTATTGCTTGATGAAATTGAACTGATGATACTGATGTCATATTCTTCACCGATGAAGTATATGAGTTTGTAAGTTGCACTAATTCATCTGCAGGATGATCAACCCAAAGCAAACGAGTGGGTCCTTGACAGTGGTTGTACAAATCACATGACTGGTGACAAGAATCTATTGATGGATGCTCCATTAACACGGTCACATCTGAAGCATATCATCTTCACTGACAAAGGCAAAAGTCAGGTATTGGGTCTAGGTAAGGTTGCGATCTCTAAGGATCGACACATGGACAAAGTCATGCTTATCGAGTCCTTAGGATACAACCTCATGTCTGTCTCAATGCTTTGTGATCTTGATATGGTTGTTGTCTTTGGCAAGTATCGTTGTGTTGTGATCATGGAAGCTGACAATTCCAAAGTCTTCGAAGGCTTTAGGAGAGGAGACTTGTACATTGTTGATTTCTCTACAGGACCACAACCTGCCGTGTGCTTACTTGCAAAAGCTTCAGAAGGCTGGCTATGGCATCGACGACTTGGTCATGCCGGCATGAGGAATCTGCACACGCTCACGAAGAAGAAGCATGTAATTGGCATTGAGAACGTCAAATTCCTCAAGGATCACCTGTGTGGTGCCTGTGAAGCTGGAAAAATGACCAAGGCCAAGCATCCAACGAAGACTATCATGACCACCACTTGACCATTTGAATTGCTTCACATGGATCTCTTCGGTCCTAATCATTATTCTGCTGTGACTAATGATGCATCCCTATACGGCTTTATTATTGTTGATGATTACTCTCGTTACACATGGGTACACATTCTTATTTACAAACATGAAGTGCAGGATGTCTTCAAACGATTTTCCTCGAGTGCTTCAAACAACTTTCGTGTGAAGATCAAGCACATCAGGAGTGACAATGGAACTGAGTTCAAGAATTCCGGCCTTGATGGCTATCTTGGTGAACTTGGTATCACTCATGAATTATCTGCTCCTTATACTCCTCAGCAAAATGGTGTCGTGGAGCGCAAGAACAAAACTCTTGTTGAGATGGCTCGCACTATGCTTGATGAATACAAAACACCTCATCGGTTTTGGATTGATGCAATTGATACCGCGTGCCACATCATCAACAGAGTATATCTTCACAAATTCTTCAAGAAGACTGCCTATGAACTCCTCACTGACAAGAAACCAAATGTGAGTTATTTCAAAGTCTTCGGTGCTAAATGTTGGATTAGAGATCCTCATCACAATGCTAAATTTGCACCGAAAGCACATGAAGGTTTTATGCTTGGTTACGGAAAGGACTCGCACACCTACAGAGTCTTCAACATCGCTCTT
Organism: Triticum aestivum; assembly: GCF_018294505.1. NCBI lineage: Eukaryota > Viridiplantae > Streptophyta > Magnoliopsida > Poales > Poaceae > Triticum > Triticum aestivum. The sequence goes on from NC_057798.1 coordinate 806,026,777, forward strand.
CACAAGATTGTTGAAACTGTAGATGTGCGGTTCGATGAAACTAATGGCTCGCAAAGAGAGCACCTACCTTCTGTGATAGATGAACCAGCACCTGAAGATTCTATCAAATTCAAGGCTACTGAGGATGTTATTCCTACCGAAGAATCTACTTAAGAATTCATTCCTGAACGCGAAGACCATCCAGCTGATGTACCTGAAGAAAATGGTGCTAAAGAAAATGCTGATCAAATTCCTCGACGACAACCAGCTCATCCTCGCGGTGCAAGAGAAGTGCAAGTTGAAAAGATCATCGATGACATTGAAGCACCAGGTCCTCTCACACACTCAAAAGCTTCACATTTATCTAACTTTTGTGGGCACTATGCTTTTGTCTCTATCACAGAGCCCACTAAGGTAGATGAAGCATTTCTGGAGCCTGAGTGGATTCAGGCTATGCAAGAAGAATTACATCAGTTCGAGCTCAATAATGTCTGGGAACTGGTCAAATGTCCAGATCCTCGCAAGCATAATATCATCGGCACAAAGTGGATCTACCGCAACAAGCAAGATGAAAATGGCCTTGTGGTGAGGAATAAGGCACGACTTGTAGCTCAAGGCTACACACAGGTTGAAGGAATTGATTTCGATGAAACTTTTGCACCTGTTGCTAGACTTGAGGCTATTCGCATATTACTTGCTTATGCTAATCATCATAATATCACTTTATATCAAATGGATGTGAAAAGTGCATTCCTCAATGGTAAGCTTGAGGAAGAAGTATATGTTGCTCAACCCCCAGGTTTTGAAGATCCTAAGAATCCTGACAAAGTCTTCAGACTCAACAAGGCCCTCTATGGCCTCAAGCAGGCCCCTCGGGCGTGGTATGATACTTTGAAGGAATTCTTCGTGAAGAATGGCTTCTCACCCGGTTCACTCGACCCTACTCTCTTTACTAAATCTTATGATGGTGAACTGTTTGTGTGCCAAATATACGTTGATGATATTATCTTTGGCTGTACTGACCAACGTTATAGTGATGAATTTTCCTATATGATGAGTGAAGAATATCAAATGTCTATGATGGAAGAGTTGAAATTCTTCTTAGGTCTTCAAATTCGTCAACAACCTCTGTTGGAAAAGGCAGTGCCTAGGAGGCGCTTAGGCATGCCTAGGCGCTAGGCAATGGCCAAACGCCTCGCCTAGGGCATAAATGGAGGTCTAGGCAGGGCAAGCAAGGAATTGCCTACGCAAGCAAGAAATCATGCCATGTACTGCACTAATATGCCAAACGGGTTATATTCCAATGATAGTCGATGGTAATTAACTTATTTATATGCCCTAAACTAATATCAACACCCATATAATAATCACAAATACACTACGAGTAAAAACTATATTACCGCTTAGGCCGCGCCTAGGGCGCTTAGGCACCGCCTAGGCACTAGGCGAAGGCCAATCGCCTCGCTTACGCCTACCGCTTTCTCCAACCTTGACAACAGCACAATGTTATATTCATATCTCAGGAGAAATACCTCAAGGATGTACTGAGGAAATTCGGCATGCAAGATTGCAAAGGAGTCAAAATTCCTATGCCCACAAATGGCCATCTATGCACTGATGAAAATGGTATTGACTTCGATCACAAGGTATACCGCTCCATGATTGGTTCATTATTGTACTTATGTGCATCTAGGCCAGATATAATGCTTAGTGTTTGCATGTGTGCCCAATTTCAAGCAACACCGAAGGAATCACACCATAAGGCTATGAAGCATATTCTTCGATATCTAGCTCACACACCAATACTAGGACTATGGTACCCCAAGGGCTCTACCTTTGATCTCACTAGATATCCTGACTCTGACTATGCTGGTGATCGTGTGGACCGCAAGTCAACATCTGGTACTTGTCATTTCCTCGGATGATCTCTGGTCTGTTGGTCCTCGAAGAAACAGAACTGCGTATCACTGTCTACTGCTGAAGCTGAGTATATTGCTGCTGGTTCTTGCTGTGCTCAATTGCTGATGAAGCAAACTCTCAAGGACTACGACATCAACATGAAGAACGTGCCTCTCTACTGTGACAATGAGAGTGCCATCAAGATTGCTCACAACCCAGTTCAGCACTCGAAGACAAAGCACATTCAGATTCGTCATCATTTTCTTCGTGATCATGTGTTGAAGGACGACATTTCTATTGAGCATGTGAAGACTGAAGAACAGCTAGCCGATATCTTCATAAAGCCCTTGGATGAGAAGAAATTTAGCAAGTTGCGATGTGAGCTAAATATCTTAGAGTCTTCGAATGTTCTTTGAAAAGGACACACATCCTAACACTTATGCAAAATTGATGACTTAGATGTGCAACACATGAAGAAACGTTTTTCTTCAACCAATGAAGAATAACACTCTAAGTGTGAAGAAATTAATGAAGAATTTGATTCTCAGAACCCTACGACAATTGTACGCGGTGTCTGAAATCATCATTCCTATACGGTGGGTCACGCCACAACAAAAAGTTGAAAAATCTTCAATTTGAGTTTTTCCTCAGTTTGAAATTCCTCAGTTTTTTAAATTCTTCAACTTTGGAAAATCTTCACTGTTTCCGTCGTTTTTTTTTCATTGGCTATATATATATATATATGGGTTTATGTCCTCTACAACATTCACTTATATCTATTTCTTCAAGTTGCATTTTCTGCTAAGTGAATGTGATCGGACCATTCCCCCTCTATGCTATACTCAACCCAATCTATTCACAAATTCTTCATGTGCGTTCTATTTGAAACTCGTTCAAAATCTTCACTGTGTCCTGTCAGCTGAAGAAATTGCGAACGGAACTTTAAAACTAATCCTATCCAATTTTTCGGTTTTGCCGCTCAAACTGTTCCGTATCCCACGATAGACTTATCTATTCACCCACGATCTAACATGATCTCCACTATTCAATACGTGGGTGACACATGTCAAGCGAATGAGAAGGGCCAGGGGCACGTTCGTCCTAAATCTTCGGGAAAACAGTTTTTCACTGCAACTATAAATACCCCACTCACCCTTCCTCACTTCTTTTACTCCGCTCGACCGCTCTCTCTCTCTCGCTCGAGCTTCTCAAACCCTAGCGCTGCCGCTACTCCATCGTCGCCAGTGAGGAAGAGCTTCACTGCCTCGACCTCGTCGCCGTCGTACTCCCGCCGGCCGCAGAAATCTTCACTCCGCCGCCGCCGCCGTAGCTGTCTTCCTCCGCCAAGTTAGGGCATGGAAGATCTGAATTGACGAGCTTCAAATCTACACTTCTCAGTTCGTTGTGTTCTTCATCAAGGGTAATTAAAAGTTACTTTTACTGCCCTCTTTGATTCAAATTTTCTTCACAAAATCTTCAAAGGTGTTTTATTCTTCGAATCCTCACACACAAAACACCTCGCTAGTCATCTGTTCTTGAGTCTTTTCCCTAAGCATCATTTTTCTTCAAGATTCCTCAATTGTGTGGATCGTCGATCTATACAACTCTGGAACCTAAGACAAAGTACGCTTAGTGAAATTCTTCAAGACTCATCTGGTCAAATTCCTCAAACTTGTTCATTTTGAAAACCTTCTGAGAACGCATATGACCTCTTCAAATTCCTCGCAACTATACTCTGTTCACAGGTACTCATGTCTGCTGCTGAATCACTAGGTTCTCATCAACTTAACTCATTTGCAGCGTTCCTTGAAGAAAAGTTGCATACTTCTTCAGAGTGTTCAATTGTTCAAATTCCTCATCTGAAGAACATGGTTGAAGGTAAGAAACCACAGAAAGGAGGAAAGAAGCCTGAGGTCATGACTGCTTTTGAGATCCCTGATGACATCTATAAGGACTATTGCACACCTGATGAGGCCAAGTTTGGCAAAGAAAACAAAAATCAGCGCAAGGTGCGCATACAGAGGTTGAAAGGAGATGGGCAAGAGAATGGAGGGAGTACAGATATGTAACTCCAAAGTACATGAAGAAATTTGCTCTAAATCCTCCATGCCCGAGAGCTCCATTAGCACCTGGTCAAGAAGCTGATCCCACCAGCCTCAAGCGTGGTGAGGATTTTCCCGAGGAATGGGCCAAGCGCCAAGCCAAGTTGGCTAGACAAGCCAAAGAAGCAGTGAGGAAATTTAATGAAGACTCTGCTGCTGTTGCTGCCACAAAGGCCTCTGATAAGCCTAGGAAATCTATGGCAAAGAAGCCCGCTCACAAGCCAAGTGCTTCAACAACTGTGCCCTCACGGCCAAGTTCCTCAGCAATGCCCTCACGGCCAGTATCTTCAATGCCCTCACGGCCAGTATCTTCAAAGCCCCCACGGCCAATTCCTCACGCTGCTCCAGCTCCTCCAAAGTCCTCAGTTGCTCCGACAAAGTCCTCAACACCTGTTCACCTGGCCACATGCCAAAGGACTACAGGCATCTCCATTGCCTATGGTGTCTCAACAAGTTCCTCAGCTGCACCAAATTCTTCACCAGGCCCCACTCTGCTGAAGACAAAGGCCACTGCTGGACGAGGTCCTCGGCCCAGTCCGAAGAAGAAACAAGTTGCCTTCCATGTGCCATCTGACGATGAAGCTGATGATGAAGAACTTGCAGATATCATCAGAGACAGGCAAGAAAGGGCTGCTAGAGCCAAAAGGCACAAATGTGCCACTGCTTTTGGATCCTAAGGTGATCCTCGACTACATTGATCTCTGGCACAAGGACCCAAACATTCCTATGCCTGATTTTCATCTGACACCTAGCCAAAGTCACGTGCTGACCCACTTCATCAATAAAGAAAAATGGAAATTTGAGAAGGCCAGGCAAATCAAGAAGGCTCAGTTCAGGAAAGAGAAGTTCCTGAAGAACAATGTTGTCAAAATGACACCTGATGAACTCCTCAAGATCCAGTCTGAGATCAAAACCCTCAGCGATAATTTCAATTCCTATTATGCTGATTGGCAAGGAGCCAAAGTCAGGTTTGTTAAACTGACTGAGAAGTTCACCAATATTGCAGCCCCATCGCAACAAGAAATTCCTCAAGCTGAAGCCTCTGCTCAGCAAACTGAAGAACATGCCAGCACCGCTGATGATTTTCAGCCTGCTGATGAAAATGCTAGTTCCAGAGCTGATGACTCCATTCCAGCTGCTGAAGAAACTGCCAGGGCATCCACTAGTGGTGCGCCTGAAGAAACTGAAGAAGCCAGGGAAACTGCATCAGTTGCGCCTGAGGAAATTCAACCAGATTCCTCAGCTCCTCCTGCGCCTACACCAACTCCTACCCTTTCATCTGCATCAGATGTGAGGAAGACCAAGGCTGCAGAGAAAGCTGCAGTGAAGAAAAGGAAAGCATCATCTGCTTCAGATTCTTCAGCTCCGAAGAAAATGAAGACTATGACCAGCTCTTTTGAGAACCCTATTGATGCTGTTCCAATTTCCACCATGACATCAAAGGACCTTGTTCCTTATGGTGTAGAATATGTGATCCCCAGCGGATCTGATGAAGAACATCATTCTGCTGCTTCGTCAGAGCAGATTGATGAAGAAATTGAAGTGGATGCGATCCCTTCAACTCCTGCTGCTTCCTCGCCCATACCTCAGTTCATAGCTGAAGAGGCTGGCATTGAAGACCTTGAAGATGAAGACATGGACATTGGATGCACCACGACTGTGATGAATGATGACTTTTGGGAAAGTCAGCATCCCAATTCTCCACACTTCACCCCGCTACAGCAAATACCTCAGTCCCCTGCACCAACTATTCAAATGGGATCTGAAGAAACTCAGTCTGTGCATGAAGAAATTCCAGCCACTAGTGCTGAAGAAACTGCTGCTGCTGATACCTTGAACATGCAGACTGCCACTAGAGAGGAACTAGAAATTCCTTAGCCTGAAGGACCTGAGATTGTGATTCCTGAGGTTGTGATGCAACTCACTGACACTCCTGTGCCCAAGCCAAAGGATCCATTCTCAAAGAAGCAAAAGTTCAAGGCTGCTGATTTCTTCAAAGAGCATGTGTTCTTCACTGATTATAATGCATATGATTCTGCTCGCATAAGGAAGAGGCATTTCTGGACTGCTAGTCAAGCAAATTTCTATTCGTCTGTGCGATTCGACAAAGACAAAGTCTTCGAGCATGCACACATTCCTCACGTGGACATGGAATCTCTGTCGTGCTTCGAGCCAGTCCTCAGTGTTCTTCACGATGCTGGATTACTGAATTTCAGCACTGACATCTGTGATTGGAATGAAGAACTCATTCTTCAATTCTATGCGATGCTGCACATCACAGGAAATTCTGAAGATGTGAACACTTGGGTGCTGGACTGGATGTCTAAAAATACTCACTACAAGGCACTAGCAACTGAATTGCTTCGTGTCCTCCCACTCAGTCCTCCCCTTGATGGTGCTCGTTGCATCTACAATGAACCTGAGCTTACAAATCATTACATGCAAGTGCTGATGAAGCCTTTGAAGCCAGGGCAGGCCCCACGAACCAAATTCCTCGTCAAGGAATTACTGTATGTGCCACGAACTGTCTATCACATTCTGATGAAGACAATGAGTCCTATCAAAGGCCACGATTCAAATGATGAAGAAGTCGTTGGCATCATAAAGAATATGCTTTTCAATATCATTCATGGCGTTCCCGTCAACTTCCATGATTTCTTCATGAGGACTCTGGCAAATATTGCTATGTCCCCATTTGAGCTGAAGCCTTATGCACCATGGAATATGAAATTCATCAGGACAAGGTCTTCACTCAACTACAAGACTGATACTCTGAACCATGGCAGTTTCTTGCCTCCAATTGAAGTCCTCAAAAGGACATATTCCTCAGCTGATGACAAAGGCAAGGCAACTGCTGTGATAGATGAAGGCATTCGTCCATTGGATGGTCAATTTCGCAAAGCTGCATCTTACTCCACCAATGATGACTCTACCACACATGATTCTGCCGCCAACACATCTGCCAAGCAAATTCCTCAAGCCACAGCTCCCAAGGTGATGACTGATCATGAGTTACTCCTCAGTCTTCATCAGAAAGTTGATTGCAATCATAAATGGGTCAAGCGTCAGTTTGGTTCAATTTTTCACAACATGACCTCAACCCACAATGCAGTGAGGAAAAACCAATACTACCTCCATGAAACCTTCAACCATACCTGGGCTGTGCTATCTCATATCTACAGCGCCGAAAATCTGTAGAGCATGGGTCTCTAGAAAGAATTTGACTGGTCTGCACCTCCACCGAAGAAATTGAAGAAGGTCAAGGTTCCTTCCTTGGAAGCCAGCTCCTATTCTTCATCGTGCGCCACTGATGAAAATGAAGACTTGGACGACACTGCGGCAGGCCCTACTACGACAACCAACCCCGACAACACTGGTGCTCCTCCATCAACTTAATAATCTTCAGGGCGTTAGTCCTCAGTTTCGATCCTTTTGGTCATTCGATGACAAAGGGGGAGAAATCTGAGTTAGTCTTCAAGCGGGTTTACTATATGGGCGTTTTTTTAAGTTACAACTCTCGCTCTTCTGAAACTTTTATTGGATCGAGTTGTAATCTTAAACCCGATGGTGCTCTGATACTTTTGCTGCACTGTGCTCTGATTTTGCATGCTTATTCCTCGTTAATATTATTGCTCGCATGCCGAATCTCTTCAGGCACCATATTTCATCATGCATTTCAAATTCTTCATACTATATGTCAAATGCATGTATGAATTACAAGATATAGGGGGAGATCTCCATGATTCAACTCTTCAAGTGTGCATTGCTTCAAAAGAAAATTCCTCACTACGCACATCTTCAGGGGGAGCTCTTCTATATCTTGCAATCAAATTCCTCAAAATCAGTACTTACACTTCATATGTTTATCCCCGTTGAAACCTTAACCTATATTGTCATCAATCACCAAAAAGGGGGAGATTGTAAGTGCATCTAGTGCCCCTTAGTGATTTTGGTGTATTGAAGACTTATAGGTTAAGTGACTAATGTGTTTATGAGTGTACACAGGTCTATAAGTCTATGAGGAGTTTGATATTTACAGAGAAAGTTGACCCCTAAAAATGAATATCTTCGACTGAAGATTTTGGTATTCCTGAAGTCTTTCATGAAGACTTTGAAAGTGAAGAAATTGGTGTGTCCGTGAAGACTTGATATTCACGTGAGGAATATGAAGCTTGAAGACTTTTGTTTTCATAGTTTTGTTTTTCTCTTTCTTGAGTCATAGGAAACATCGTACTGTTAAAGGGGGTCGAGGAAATACTAAGGAAAAATTTCCATGTGATTCTCAACTCAAAATCCTACACCTACTAATCCCTTCGAGTGAAGGCATGGAAATCTCATACAGTTCAGTCAATTTCTTCAGTGACAGAGACGAAGTTCTTCTGGTCGCTGAGGAATTTGTTCTGACTGAGGAGTTAGGAATTCCCCAGTGCGGATTACCTACACAGTGAGGAACATGATAGCCCTGAGGAATTTGAGAGTCAAATTTCCGACCGTTGCTGTGCTCTGCGCCAGCTGTCCCAAAATATCTTATCCACATAACGGTCATATCATTGAAGGGCATTTATGTCTTATCATGTCGGGCTACTCCCTAGGCTATAAATAGCTGCCCCCTACAACCACTAGCTGGTTGGCTGCTCCGAGAGAAACTGACACTTGTCATTTGAGAGCAACCCATCCTCCGAGGACTTTGAGCGAAAATCATCAAGTGATGAAAATCCAAACCCAAACATCCACAAACCCAAAGTGATTGAGCATCACTGAAGAGATTGATCCTACGTGGATCCGACGCTTGTTACCTTTGAAGACTGTGCTTCTTCCAGACGGTTAGGCATCATGGTCTAGAGCATCCAAGAGGAATTGTGGATCGCCGAGTGACCAAAGTCTGTGAAGGTTTGGAAGTCGCCTGAAGACTTACCACGAGTGATTGGACGCGGTCTGTGTGACCTTAGTTCAAGGAGAATACGGTGAGGACTTGGTGTCCTGAGCTGTGTGCTCAGTGACTGGGTGTCCGGGACTGTGTGTCCTCGAGTTTAAATACTCAGCCGCTCCAACTAGACGTACAACAGAGACAGCAGTTGGAACTGGTCTACCAAATCATTGTCTTCACCAACCTTACTAGTTCTATTTCCTCAACTCTTTCATTTCCTCATTACTGTGTTGAGTAGTTGTTCATATCTGTGTTTGAAGACTTTGACTGAAGACTTTCTCAATTTTCTCAGTTCAATTTCTTCAGTCTGTTTGTCTTCGTTTTGTGTTATCCTGTGTTTACACTTTTTGTACTCTGTAATTGTCTTCATTTAATCATGATGACTGTGCATGTCTTCTGTTATGCTTACTTCTGAGTACTTATTCCGCCGCAAGTAGTTCTTCACTAAGGAATTTCCTCACCAGCAAATTCCTCTGTGAAGAATTCATAAAAATCGCGTATTCACCCCCCCTCTAGTCGATATAACGCACTTTCAAGATGTATGTGGGGCCGACAAGGAAAGGTGTGAGCATAGCCACGGGATCGGAGAGGTTGACAACGACATGGGCAAGGGGCAAATGGCGGCGCACTAGTGGGAGGGATCAAGGACAGTGGCTGCAGAAGTGCCCGGAGGCGGAGAGGTGGTGGCCAAGGAGCTGAGAGGCTGGGTGGGGCTGGTGTCGGTGTCAAAACCGGCGGATCTCGGGTAGGAGGTCCCGAACTGTGCGTCTAAGGCTAATGGTAAAAGGAGGCAGGGGACACGATGTTTTACCCAGGTTTGGGCCCTCTCGATGGAGGTAATACCCTACTTCCTGCTTGATTGATCTTGATGATATGAGTATTACAAGAGTTGATCTACCACGAGATCGTAGAGGCTAAACCCTAGAAGCTAGCCTATGATTATGATTGTTCTTGTCCTACGGACTAAACCCTCCGGTTTATATAGACACCGGAGGGGGCTAGGGTTACACAGAGTCGGTTACAGAGAAGGAGATCTACATATCCGAATTGCCAAGCTTGCCTTCCACGCAAGGGAGAGTCCCATCCGGACACGGGACGAAGTCTTCAATCTTGTATCTTCATAGTCCAACCGTCCGGCTAAAGTATATAGTCCGGCTGTCCGAGGACCCCTTAATCCAGGACTCCCTCAGTAGCCCCTGAACCAGGCTTCAATGACGATGAGTCCGGAGCGCAGATTGTCTTCGGCATTGCAAGGCGAGTTCCTTCTCCGAATACTCCATAGAAGATTTCGAACACAAGAATCATGTCCGGCTCTGCAAAACAAATTCCACATACCACCGTAGAGAGCACAATATTCCACAAATCTAATCTACTGACAACTTTTCATAGCGTGACGTCACACCACACGGCCCGGTCTTTATTCAAACCGTTTTTCACAACCAGCAACTGCACATAATGCGAGGCGGTTTCCTTGACACGTCCTGTCGAAGTAGAGATCGTGTCCCCTTATCGCGGTATTCTTATCAATACGGGCATGGGTAACCCAACCGTGCCATCAATCGTGCGCTTGGGGAATAAGCAATTTTAACGGGCAAGTGGGGAGGCGCATAGTTTCTACCGCCTTTATAAGGAGATAGGGATTCTCCTCTTTCACCCACGCCTTCTCCTTCCCTTGCTCATCCATTCTCCCACGCTCGAGCTCTAGCGCCCAGTTCTCACCTTCTCCGTACAGCCATTCCAAACATGTCCGGAGCGGGAGGCAAGTGGATGGCCTCCTCCGTCATGGAGGAGGACATTACGAAGCTTCGGGAGGCCAGATACTTGGCCGCAGACATCGCGCACCGGCTCCCAGACGCAGGGTGGATTGTTCCGACTCCGGAACCCCACGAGAGGGTAGTGTTCCTCCCCCACTTCGTCCGCGGACTGGGATTCCCCCTCCACCCATTTGTCCGAGGGCTCATGTTCTACTATGTGCTAGATTTTCACGATCTGGCCCCTAATTTCATCCTCAACATCTCGGCGTTCATTGTCGTGTGCGAGGCTTTCCTCCGCATCAAGCCCCACTTCGGCCTGTGGCTGAAGATCTTCAACGCGAAGCCAAAGATAGTGGTCGGCCAGCAAGCGGAGTGCGGAGGTGCGATGGTGGGCAAGATGCCCAACGTCACCTGGCTTGAAGGCTCCTATGTGAAGACCGTGAAGGGGTGGCAATCGGGGTGGTTCTACATCACCAAGCCGCGTGACTCCAACTGGGCGGCGGCCCCCGAGTTTAGATCTGGCATCCCCATGCGGCTTACCTCTTGGAAAAGAAAGGGCTTAGCCTGGGGCTCGCCAATGGAGCTGACCGGACTCCAGAACTGCATCAAAAATATGATAGGCAAGAAGATCAAACTTGTCAATGTGGTCCAGGTCATGCTTTTCCGCCAGATCCTCCCGTGTCAAAGACGGGCATTCAACATGTGGGAGTTCGATTCGGCCAAACACCAGACGCTGTGAGAGCTCTTCGACACGACGCATAAAGACGTTTGGAAGGTGTTGTTCAAGGCCGCCGAAGTTCCTCCTCCCACTATCGAGGACCGCGGGCTCAGCGCAAGGCACCCTACCAATCCGGTAAGTTCTCTATCTTTCACGAGGTGTACCCTTCCTCAGTATGTTTGTGGGAGGAACCTAAGCCATCATACTGATTGAACAGGACTATGTGGCGACAGCGGAGCGGATCGACTGTCCAGCTCCGTTGCCCGAAGATCCAGCAACCACTCTCCTGACGGAGATGCTGGTTCCGGCACCCTATGAGGTGACGGAGAAGAAGGCCAAGAAGAAGGCCACGGGGACCAGGAAAAGTCTCCGGCGCAAGGTGGTCTCGGACTCATCGTCCGAAGACACCGAGGTGCACTCCTCCAACGACAACGAGGAGGAGGAAGAGGAAAACCCTCTCCCCCAAACTGAGGGGGAGAAGAAGAGGAAGGCCGCCCCTTCCGGGGACGCCGAAGGGTCCAAGAAGGGAAGGACCCTTCCTCCGGACCACTCCACAACGGCCGCCTACAGCGAGGAGGAGTGGATACCCAGGGCCAAGCCCCTGGCAAAGTCGTAAGTATCCGGATACCATAATACTTCTTGCGTGTTCCAGCTTTATGGCTTCTTATTATGTCAAAATATGTTTGTGCAGTCCGTCCAAAGCCCACATCGACCTATCCTCCTCGGATGGGTCCTTGAGCTCATCGAAGATGAACAACTATTCGCTCCCGACGGCCTCTACTCCCCGGCCCGCGGATGACACCGAGGTGTTATCTCAAAGGATACCGGGCCAGGGAGAGGTAGTTCTGGAGATGCCTCAAGGCGAAACCCCTGATGCCGGGCTCATGGGGGGGGGGGGGAAGATCCCCATAGATTCTGATGAGGGAGTCCGCAGCAAGCTTGGCCCCCAGCCGGATATTGCGCCGGAACCTCTAGTGGTTCCGGATTCAAGCAGGCAGCCCCTCGCCAAGGGGGGCGAGCCGCCTGTGCCGATGACCTCTATCCATCCAGAGGCATCAGATAACTTGGTGGAAGCACTTCAGAGTGCTTCCCTTGATGAAGGACATCGTACTCTTATGAGTACGGTGATTGCGAAGGTTCAATCCGCCAAAAGCGGATTGACCGAAGCCTGCGCCAGCCTCCTGATAGACTTTGAGGTAAGTAATTTAAATTGTGCGAAAGTATCACAGTATAGACAGTAACCCCTAATACTCTGTTTGGTGTTCGGAAAGAAGGGCCGAACAGAGTATCAAATATTATTCCTAGGATTCTAATCATATTATGTCTATGTGAATAAGCAGGCGTCGCTGCTGGCCGCCGCCGCCACTGCGGAGGTCTCCGGACTGAGGCGGAATCTGGGGCGGGCCGAAGAAGAGCTCGGCCTCGTGAAGAGGTAGCTCGAGGAGAACAAAGGTAAGTAATACCCCGTCTGAATGTTATATAAAGGAAAAAAATCATTGATGCTAATAGAAGCACCAATGTCGGTGGCAAAACCGGCGGATCTCGGGTAGGGGGTCCCGAACTGTGCGTCTAAGGCTAATGGTAACAGAAGGCAGGGGACACGATTACCCAGGTTCGGGCCCTCTCGATGGAGGTAATACCCTACTTCCTGCTTGATTGATCTTGATGATATGAGTATTACAAGAGTTGATCTACCACGAGATCGTAGAGGCTAAACCCTAGAAGTTAGCCTATGATTATGATTGTTCTTGTCCTATGGACTAAACCCTTCGCTTTATATAGACACCGGAGGGGGCTAGGGTTACACAGAGTCGGTTACAAAGAAGGAGATCTACATATCCGAATTGCCAAGCTTGCCTTCCACGCAAAGGAGAGTCCCATCCGGACACGGGACGAAGTCTTCAATCTTGTATCTTCATAGTCCAACAGTCCGACCAAAGTATATAGTCCGGCTGTCCGAGGACCCCTTAATCCAGGACTCCCTCAGCTGAAGCAGGTTTTAACCCTAGCATGTTAATTCCATGCCGGATGGGAGTAGGAAAGTGGTGTGTGTGTGTGTGTTTCTTGTTGCTTGTGGTGAGAGAGATGTGATGGTCCGCCACACGGACATAGTTGACGACGATGGCACCAAGGTCGGAGGTCAGATGTACACGAAATTGAGTTTGCTGTCAGCCGAACCACCCTGACAGTGAGCACGTCGATGCGGCACCGAGTGCCAGATAGCCCAAATATAGGCCACCAGGGACGCCTTGTCGAGCAGGCGGAAGCATTGCACCTCCTTAGCAGCGGCCATGCACATTCCTGGAGGGGGGACACAGTGGCTATAGAAAGGGTACAAGATAGTATCGTAAGAGAGACCCGGTGCGCCGACTGCCATATGCATCGCTACAACGTTTTAGGTCGGTATGGTGGCAGTTGCTGGTAATGTTTGTTACGAACGAGAGTGCCGATAGGAGGAGGGATGACAAATGCACGCATAACCATCAAACCTACCATCACGACCTCAAACCCCCTTTAATGGTAAAGATAAGTCTATTTTAAGCCGAGAAATAACTCTTGGAGTGAAATTTAGTCCGGTTTAAATGAGTGTATATGCAACGACTTTTAAATCACCCCCTTAGGCATTTTTTGAGTTGATGTGGCAAATGGATTAGATGGTTTTGACCGAAATAGATATTGTCCTCCAGCTGCCACAACCGCCTCTGACTCCCATTGCCTCTCTTTTTTCTAATCCCGTTGTTGTTTCAGGTGATTGGTGTGGTTTGTTAACACACCACTTTCATTATTCTCGGCCCATGCGTGATGTACGTGAAGAGCGTAGTAACAGTCCCCATAGACACTATACGACCAATGAGTTATCCATGAACACAGACATGTGTTAGTTATATTGTTAAGCAAGGTAAATACATAGCACACCATGTGGGGAGGTGACTATATTGTTTACCAGCAAAAACATGTCACGCTGCTTCAATAGGTGCAAGCTGGCCATCCAAAACAAAAAGCACAACAATCTCCCTGTGTTGTCACGCAGCAAGTATATACTTGGTTGGGAGATATCTAGAGTATGTAACGACTGTTTGCACTTTGCTAGATCTCTACCTTCTTAATATACATAGGTATTTGCAGACATCGGAGCAATTTAGGTGTCAGGTTGTTCATTAGATGCATCATTCCATTTGGTTAGCCTTCTAGCACCCTTGATTAGCTGAGCAAGAGGCGCCCTGTCTTGGAACACCAGTGCTCCATCCTCTGCAACAGACACTGGTCCGCCGCTCCAATTTGGTCCAACAAACCATCCCATAGCCGCTCCCCCAAGCAAGCCTCCTAGCTGTATGTGAATCAACCCAAGTATAAGCTAATCAACCATTTTATTTGATCTAAATTGTTGCCGAATGAATCATAAATTGTGTAGAGAGAATATTAATTAATCACCAAGGAGACCTACATGAGCCCAGTTATCAATGATGCGGTATAAGAGGAGGCCAATGCACTGTAAAAAAAACACATGAGATATGCATATGGGGGACAAATATCAAAATCAATCAAGTGAAAATGTGAATAATCGGTACGTACCAGGTTCATGAATATCACAAATGCGATTTCCTCTAGATTTTCTTGTGCCTTTTCCAAATGCCCCCGATGCCTCCACATATAAACAGCGTGCGCGCTAATCTGGCCATCAAGAGAAAAACATGAATGAAACAATGAGATCCCATATATCTATAAAACAAAATAGTTTCCCACCAAACTAATTCTCTCAACATGCACACATGCCACCTCAACATGCAACCGTGCAGAGGAAAAGATCCGCCTCAACATGCAAATATGCATAGTAAAAGACCCACTACAATAATTAGTACAATAAATCATTTTTTAAATTTTAGTCCTCATATCTTTAATCAAAATATTCATGTTTCATACAACTAAATCCATCAAAATAACCATATTACATGCCCCTTCAGCATGCATCGGCTAGTTAGGGAGTGTTTGTCTATCATGGATGTTGGTAGTAGCTTTGTATTGGTGCTCTACCACCTTATGTAGATCTAGCAAAGAAGTACTTGATCCTAAAATAAAAAGCTTTTTTTTTGCATCCATATAATCTACTTTAGTAGATTGGAACCTTTGTAAAAAATCAACATGGGCACACAACCAAGAGTAAGATGGGTACGCTTGCGCGCGATGAGAGGTACATTAGCTAAAACTTGGCAACAATCTTATGGCTTTGTTTTCTATATCAACGAGGTAGAGAATAAAACCTTGTAAAATGTTCTTGATCATCGATAACTATGTTGATCCGCATTGCAGATGACCATTGCATTTCTTGCATCCCAAATTTTTTAGAACACCGTAAGTAGGATATCATTGCATAGTTGAAGTACAAAGTTATGTGGTGGAATGAATTTCCATGGGTCGAAGTCTCGAAGAGGATGGTGTTGTGATTGATGTCAAAGACATACGCTAGTGCTGATATGTGCATGTGCTGCAGGTTCTGCCTTGTGTTCAGTCGGAATAGTCGGAATAGTAACCAGGTGAAGATATTTTCATTTTTCTTCTCCTTGATGGGATTACTATCATGTAATAAACTCTCTACTTGTTTTTGGCAGCATTCAGTCTAGCTATGCAAAATGCGGGACTGCAAGAGTGTTCCGTGCTCAGTTGCATCACCTTGAACATAACGATTTTAGTCTATCGAAGCTTTCATTACCCAAAAACGTTAAAAAGATTATCCATCAGTGTTATAATCAGTAAGCGGCTAGTTTGTGATAATGTCCTATTCGTGTCAAATTATGAAGCATTGTAGAGTTAAGCACATACGATTTTTGGTATTGTAAACAAGTAACGAAAGAACTAAAAATCGCATTTGGCAACAAAGAGGCATACCAATCCACATATTGCATCGGATGCACCAACAGAGGTTTTGGGAGTAAACAAATAACTCATCAGTGAACCTGTTATTGGTTCCAGGCATTAATGGAGAGTCAGTTATATATTAATACAGAAAGTAACATAAGTACATTCATGGATTCTTTTTGACATAGGATTATCGAAAACAGGTGAAGGACAAAGAAATAGGAGTACCTGACAGTGCTGAAGTACAATAAATAGCTAGAAATCTTGCAGGGCCAATAGCCTCTTCCACCATAGGCCCGATATCATCCAAAGAGAACATATTTAACTGCACCCATCATCGATCGCGATGACATAGACGAAGTTAGCAATCGGGCGCCATTATGTAGAGTAGAGATGATTGTACTCTCAGTTGGAAAAAATAAAGAGGAAGGAACACGTACTCCAATGTGGATAATACCCCCGTGTAGAAAAGACGATGTGAGCAGACGCCATATTTCCCCTTTTTTGATTAGGGCATTGTGCTTTGATTACAAATCATTATTTGTTGCATTCAACATCATTGGTGCATGACAATCCACACACAACACGTATAGATGCACTAGAATGAGTTTTCAGCGGATGTTCCACTTAATGAATAAATAGGCAGCGCTACTTCCGGTTGCTCAGAAAGAGAGAAAATAGGACATTTTCCTGGCAAACCTACCTTAGTTCCCCACACACCAAGCCTTCCTTTTGTTGCGGCATCCACACCATGAACCCTTCAATTCGAGGCAAGCAGAAAAAAAAATTAACATCAGAAATCAGCTGCTTTCATTTATTTGTTGAGAAATCAGAAGATTAAGAGAGGATGCTGAGAGTCAATGCTACCATTGGAAACCATGCATGCATGTAAAAAAAAGGAAAAGGAAACCACTCGATCAGTAACGTACATGAGGCAAACAGCGATGAGAGCATCGGTCCACCGCCTCTTCTCCCTGTCGCCTGGTAGCTCTTGGTCATTTGATGTGTCGTCGTCGTTCCCGTTCCCGCTCCCGGCGAGGAGGGCAGCAGCAGAAGTGCAGGCCAAGGTATTCGCTAACGCCCGGTGGTTGCGGTTGCGGGGCAGCGGTGGCGGCGACGACGGCGGCGGATGGGCATGTGGTCGTCCGAACCACCGGATGCTGCTGTTGCCTGCTGCCCGCGGCGAGGCGACGTGAAGGTGCCGCAGGGCCTGCCGCATCCATGGACATCAAAGTTCAGCCGAGAACCATGGGGTCCAGATTGGTTAAAGTGAAAGAGCGGGCATGCGCATAGATAGAAAAAAGAGTAGGTACGGGCGGCGAGCGGCGGAGGAGATGGGCGGCATGAGGAGGCCGCCTGAAGTAGTGGAGCCGGAGCAGCAGCCGCGTTGGCGTCGCCATGGCCACGGGCGAAGTAGACGAGATAGCCTACGTGTGTGCCTGCAGGCCGTTCGTTATGATCATCATGGTAATAAATATAATGTCGGCGGATACGGATCCACAGAAGGTTTTATTAGGACTGTTTCCAACGGGACTCTTTTGTCTAGGAAGGGTATTTCCGCTTAGATTATTAGTTATTAACTAGCAAAAGAGCCCGTGCGTTGCAACGGGAGAAAAAAATAGCAGACACTCTTAACCCAATAACCATAATATGTTCATGCCTTTTATTTTAGCGAGGCATCATTTTTGTGTTGCCGCTTATCCTCCTTCTCACCTTCAGTGGCCTCAGTGTTCACACAAACCAAAGTGTGTTTGAATGTTGTTTTTCCCCTGCCAGTTTGTTCAGAGGTGCTCATGTGTGGTTATCGATGTTTTCTTTCGTCTCTTTATGATTTTAGTGGTTGTTTATTTGCAATCCAGATCGTCGCGGTATGAAAAAAAAACGGACGTGCCCTATAGGTTACAAGTTTGCTTTTAAAATATTTAATAGGTAAAAATAACATCATATTCAAAGTTACGGTTTAATAGATATAGATAATTAAGAAAAATATTTGTTTGACTTAAATATCTTCCAAAATAATATTTTAAAAATATTTAACAAACAAAATAACGTCATATTCAGATTCTACACATTTTTCTAATCTATTTTCATATATAACATGTTAAAATCGGAGTTACAGTTTAAAAGATATGGATAATTTAGAAAAAACATGTGTTTGACTTGTATATAATCGGCGGGTGAATTATCTAATACGTCAGGAGGGGTTTCGTAAAAATGTAAAATAACGGTTCGGTTTGACTTAAGTGTGTACTGCGGGTTAATTCATAAAAAACGCAGGGGGTTTTCTGCAAAAGTGCGTGACGGACCGACGAAACCCAATTTGCTTTATTATTAGGTAGAGATTAATTCTACGTAGTCAGATCTGCGCTGCCCTATTTTTCTTTCTGAAAAAAAAGGAGATGATCCCGGGCTCTGCATCGATCGATACACGCAGCGCCGGCCTTTCCTTCTGGGCAGCGGCGAGTGCACGCTTGCCACGGGCACTCCTCTAGTCTAGACACTAGAAAATTCACAAATGCAAGCAATTTGTTATTTTTTCAGTGCTGATACTTGTTCCCTATATCTGGCCACGAACTAAATAGACCCAAAACACATGGATCTAATGTTTTCGGTGAAACCAGGGTACGTTATTATCAACATATTTTTTTGAGATGTTATTATCAACATACTTGTGTATCTTCTTCTTTTTTGCGGGTAACATACTTATATACATACTTGCGTATCGGCACTAAAATATTTATCTGTTACCAGTGTCTACTTTAGATGGATAAAAGCTTGTGTTTTCCATAATTCACTCTATATGATGCACATTTTAACTCTTCCTTTTGAGAAGTGGTGTACTTGAAGAACATAGTTAGACAAACAATTTGCTGTATGAACCATGAATCTGCTGTATGAACCTTGAATCATGAACAAAAAGCAGGCTTTAGTTACTCCTACATAGTTAACCAAGGTAAATACTATATATAGCAGGTGGCTTTGGACTAGTAACAATATCATAAGAAGTCTAGACTCTTCGGAAGTAGTACAACAGGTTTGCTCCAATCCATCGACTAGTCTCACAAAAACAAGTCAACTTTTGAGGCTGGAATATGCATGTGTTTCACTTTGCGAACAACCCTTCTTCTGTCTCAGTAAAGACTGTTTTTTGTGGTCTTATACCACCATTGGTTAGCCGAGCAAGAGGTGCCGTGTCTTGGATCACCTTCGTTCTATCCTCTGTAACACCTAGCTTCTTCCAATGTGGACCGACAAAACATTCAACAACCACTCCCGCAAGCAAGCCTCCTAACTGCATGTGAATCAACCCAATTATAAACTAATTAAGCATTTCATACAATATCTCTGAATGGATTACATGGATAGAGTTATTAATTAGGAGACCTACATGACCCCAGTTGTCTATGCGTTTCATTACATAGAGGCCAACGCCCTGCACACAAACAAACATATGAGATCTGCACATGGAATTCAACAAACGCATAGCAGAAAAGAGAAGACAAACTAAGCTTATAATCAAACGACCGAAGAAGTAAATCATTACGTACCACATTGATTACAACATCAAATGCAATTCGCCCTAAAGTTATATTTGCTTTCTCCAAATGGTTTCGATGCCTCCACATATAAACAGCTTGTGCACCAATCTGATCATCAAGATAGAAGGTAGTGTAGTGAGAAGCAAGAAAGTCCATCTTAATGACTTGGCCCGGTTACAAAATACAATGGTGGTAATCACAAGTAGGAAATATTTTGAACACACAAGTGGATTACGTGCCAGTTTATTCAAGATGTGCAATATGTTGTATATGGAGGTCACATAATTCTTTTAACATTTACCTTTAGAAGAAAAACATGTCATAAAGAAACCATGTGAGGGATACAAGATTTTGACATTCAGAATATATCTATATTATGCACGTGGGTTTTAACTTTTAAGTTGTTGACTAAATGTGTGGTGTGGCAATACCTATTAATGCAGAACAAATTACTTAGGTTCCAAGGCACTATATTTGGTTCAATAGAACAGGAGATCTCACACTTTTCATACAACTATCATCTTATAATAAACACTTTATTTCCATGCTTTTGATAGTCTGCATCCTATCTATGTAGAGGATGAGAGCGATCTTTGATTAGTTGAATCATGCACCTTGATGTGACGGTTTTAGTCAATAGAAGCTTAATTATAGAAAACCATGGGAACAAAGCCCATGTTCTCATCTGTAAGTGGCTAGTTCACAATAATGTCATATTCCTAGGCAAATTATAAATCACTATGGGGTTAAGCGGTTAAGTACAAATTTCTAAAAATGTATTATTTGCAATAAACGGACATACCAATCCACAAATAGCAGCGGACGCACCAACAGAAGATTTGATGCCAGCACAGTAACTCATGAGTGAACCTGTTATAACAATTTCGACAACAAAGAGTCGGTTATCACATGAACACTACAAAAATAGCAAATACTGTGCGTTATCGAAAGGGGAGAGGTAAAGGATGAAGAAACACCTACCTGCCAGTGCCGAAGTGAAATAAATAGTTAGAAATCTTGCAGGGCCAGTGACCTCTTCCACCATAGGCCCAATATCATGCAAAGCGAGACTATTTACCTAGCATGGATCATGATGATGATATATATGGAGTTAATTAGCAGATGCAATGAATTATCTAAGAGTGTAACATTAATGTCAACTGAAACAAGCAAGAACATGTACCCCAAGGTGAATAAGACCACCATGAAGGAAACATGGTGTCACCAAACGCCAGATCTGCCCTTTCTTGACCATCTCGTTGACCTTGAATCCATGGCAAAATCATCTCGGATTAGTTCAGCATTAATTAATGTTGACCTGCAAATACACTTGAATGGAGTTTGAACCCACAGATTATACAAACCTACCATAGCTCCGCATAGAGAAAGCCTCCCTCTTGCCGCTACATCCACGACGTAAACCCTTCGACGCGAGCGAGCATGCGAAAAAGGAAGAACAAGATTTCAACAAGCAGATGCCTAAATTAAGAAGCCACTTTGATTCAAAAGATAGAAGGATAACTAAAGTTTAACACTGGGCCACGTACATGACATTGATGGCGAGAAGAGCGTTGGTGCAGTCCCTCTTGTGAGTCTTCTTCTTGTTGCTTCCACTATCGATTGGGCCCATGGGCGGCGATTTCTGCTTATCCTCCGATGATGTGTCATCGATGAGAAGGCCAGCAGCGGAGAAGGACGCAGCAAAGAGCACGTTCGTGAGGATGCGGCGAGGGCGGGGTGGCTTGGACGACGAAGAATGCCAACGTGATCCTCCTCCAAACAACCGACTGTTGTTGGGTACTGCTCTTGGCAAGACATGAATTTGCCGCATGCCCTATAATTAAACATATGACTCAATTAGAACGCCCATAAAAGTAAATATACCAAGCAACCACGCACATGAAAGCGTGAAGGAGCTTGAAATTAAGTTGCATGACAAGTAATGTATCCAAATATGTGGCCCGGTGCAAGCAATCTGGTAACAGTAACATATGCAAGGAATATACTCTCCCCGCCTCAAAATAAATGTCTTAGCTTTAGTATAGAAACGTACCGGCGGCGAACCAGGGATATGTGCCGGAGGAAGAGGCTGGCTGATGGAGCGCAGCCGGAGCAGCAGCCGCGTCGCCATGGCAATGGGGACGGCGTTGTAGACAAGAATACCACGTACGTGCAGGCAGGCCTCTTGTATTGACGGAGATCAATTAATGTCTTGTGTATCTCGCTTAGCTTGGAACTTGGAAGTCAAGGAGGAAAAAGTTAAAGTTTTGCTAAAGCACATCTAGATGTGTTATAAGTATTGCACATTTAAATCCAATACCATTAACCTTACACAACGATTTGAGTTGGTATTTTTATTTATTCTCTTTCCATTTTATTTATACTTCATTGAGTCATTTAAATGTGCAAAAACTAGAGCACATCTAGATATGCCATAGACAGACCAAAAAGTTATACTTCATAACCATTTCGAACGGGACCGTTCATTTTACGAAAAGTAGTTTGTCTTTCCATCTGAGAGGACAGTCTGATTGTTTGGTTTTATTTTCTTTTTATATGCCGTCTCTAGCCAACTTACTCCTACTAGGAGGGCATCTTCAACGCCGACCCTCAAGCCATCTGTAACCGTTCGGACCACGCGGTCTAAATGTGTTGTGCTATCCAACACGGTTCTGTATCGGTCCACTCGATAGTCCGGACGCACTTTTCCTCGTAAACCGGAGACAAAAAACTAGGGCGGCTTTGCCCGACCGAGAGAGTGCCGACCGAGAGACTAGGCGTGCCGACCGAGAGAGCGCCGCCCGCGCCGCTTCCCGGTGCAGGCGACTGCTATGCGTCAAATGACACCCCGTCGATCCGCTGCCCTACCTTAATGATATGCGGTGTCAAGGAACCTATTCTGGCGCCACACGTCCGCCTGTCTGCTGCCCACCATTAACCATACTGCCGCGACCATTTCAATCCGCCCGCTATATAAACTCCATCCCCGGCCATAGCCACAACCATCCTCGTCTCTTTCTCCTCACAGCACCACCCCCGCCATGGTGTCCTCACGCTCAAAGCCGTCTGGGATAGCCTCTCGTCTGAGCATAAGAGGGAGACCGCGGCCATTGCTGCCGGTTGGCAGGCCGGCAGGCAGACGGAGGTAGACGACGTCCAAATGGAGGACGCGGCCGAGGACGAGGTGGCGCCACCCTCCTCGCCGGAGCAGGCTACACGGACATGGTGCGGGAGGAGCGGGAGACCAAGTTTATTCAAGATCGGCCAAGTATCTTAGGATTTCTGGTCTAATATTAGGTTCTCTTCCGATCGGCGAAGCATCTAAATTAGTTTCTCTCTACATAGAAGGCCTGGGAAGATTATTTGAAGCAATGACGTTTGATGCAGTTTGTTTACATCTAACGAGTGGCCCTAAAGAGTCTGCATATCATTATCTGAACGCGGTGACCAATTTCTCTTTGATAAACATCGTTTCAAAACCTAGATCAGTTGAGGGCAAACGCAGTTAGAAACTCAGGGCAAAGAGTAATACCGTAAACGTGTGCTGGGCTAAAACACATGCGCAGAGGGCCGATGTAACCTCGTTCTTCAGCTTGTACTTCAATTGCCGGCCGCGGCGGACGGCCGACCTGCCGGCTAGCCGCCGCAATGGGAGAGACGAGAAGGAGACGCGAGGCGTGTAGCGTGTTGCGTTACTTGCGTATAGTATGTAATCGAACGGCCGAGCCTGCGGCGTGGATGGCATCGTATGCCTTCACATTTACCTGTGGGCTTCTTTTGTTTTTTGAGAAATAGCTGTGGGCTTTTGGTTGGACTATTGATGTTTTATATTGAGTTTATGGGCGGAGGCAGTAAAAAAAAGAATTTATGGGCTGAGAGGCTTCTGGCCGGTGTGGTACTAGCTTGATGGGTTCAACTAAGATTTTCTACTGGGTTCATACCATCGCGCCGTACGTGGACGTGGCGGAACAGAAAGGAGCTGCTCAAATCCTACTGCTCCGCCCTCGACATCCATCGCTACCGCTGGCGGTACCACATCCGTCAAGCGGAATTACAGGCCGCCTACAGGGAGATTGTTGAGGCAGCAGACGAGGTGTTCGGCAAGATCGATGACGAGGAGGACAACTTCAGCTCCACAACGGCCGCGCCCCGCCGCCACGACCACGAAGCCGACACGTGTGCAGCGCCGCCGACAGCAAGAAAGAGTAGTGCATGGTAGTTCGCCGTCGCTTAAGTCCCAAGAAGGCCATGGCTCCTTCCCTTCCGCTGAAACTAAGTTTGGCGGAATGATCATCGTCGGCCAATTAGCCGGTCAGGCTGCCGTGGTGGAGGTAGAGCTGGAGAGCACCAAGGCGGAACTGGAGAAGGCGAAGGCAAGACCGGAGGCTTCACTTCTCGAGGCTCACGGTCGGACATGGGACGGGCGCCGATGATCATTTAGATTAGGTTTAGAGTAGGATTCAATTAAAAATTATCCAAAATTTAATGAATTTCATTTGGTTTATATGAAAACCAGCTGGTTCGCATGAATATTATCCGCTTAGTTGAAACTCGGCTTGAAATGTATGCGGATAATGTTGGATGGCCGGCTCCCGCATTCGTGTCCGTGGACTGGCCTCCTCTCGCCCCCCGGTCCATAGATGGATGCGGGAAATAATTTGCGGGTCAGCGTAAAATGCCCTTTCTAATTGCCTTCTGTTTGCTATGACCACAACCCAAGGGCATCATTAATTTGGTTATGCAGATGAACAAATGCGACATCACCTGCTGCATATGCATATTTGCATGAACCAATGAGCAAAACAAAAAACAAAGAGCATCTCACTCCATGCATATGGAACATGATGATGCTACGAGAATATAGATACTCCCTTCGTCCGAAAATACTTGTCATCTGCATATGGAATATAGATACTCCCTACATGATGATGCATATGGACGGAGGGAGTACACCCATCCTCGAGCAGCCCCACGCTTGTACATGCATGCATGGTGCGGGTGCGCACTACACACGTGTAATTGCACGCTTCCGACCTGCTCCGGTAATTGACCCGCATGATTCAGAACCACAATCGATTGTCAGCATGGTTTATAATCCAGACTAGCAAAATGGCTCGTGCGTTGTAATGGAAAAAAAATCATAATCTCCAATCGACATGACCATATTTTGCTGTATCATCGAGATACACTCACTCTCATTTTCGTGAAATTGTGAACAATTTTTGGAAATCATAATCTTCTTTTAAACTCATGAACATATCTAAAATTGTGATTTTTTTTCAATTTCATGCACATTTTTTAAAGATTTTCAAACATTTTATAAAGTCATGAAAAAGAAATTGTATTCATGAACATTTTATACGATTTGCAAACATATTTTTAAATTGTGAATATTTCTAGAATTGATGAAAATTTGTTTTTGAAAATAGGTGGAACAATTTTTGAAATTCACGAATATTTTTTTGATTTAACGAACATTTTTGAAATGCATGATCATTTTTTGAATTCATGAGCATTTTATGAATCAATAACTATTTTGTATGTCACAGACAGTTTTCTAATTTTTAGGATACTTTTCAATTCATGAACATTTTATGAATTGGCAAAATTTTATTCAATTTCATTAATATTTTTTAATACACGATTTTTTTAATAAATCATCAACATTTTTTTATTTTGGACATTTGTTTTCAAAGGTGCGAACGTTTTTTAAATATCCAAACATTTTTAAAAATCAGGAATATTTTCTGAATCCACCCACATTTATGAATTATTAAAAAAATTATTCATAATTGATTTTCTAATGTTTGGAACTTTCTAAAAGTCCCAAATTATTTAAAGTAAAAAAAGACAGAAAAGGAAAACAAAAAATAAAATACAAAATTAAAAGGCCGCCCTGACATGGGCCGACCATAACAGGCACGGTGTGTCTTCTGTCAGTGCGCAGAGCGTAGTATAGAAGGTTCTTAATGCATGGGCCGGTCCAGGAGGGGATTCTCATGTGTGAAACTTTTTTTATTACTTATAGGTGGCATTGATGGGTAATATTTTGCAAGTTCGAGGACAATTTCAGTGACGTACAGCTGAAAGCAATAGCCCCTTTATTATCAAGTAAAGATATATGTCATCCAGTGAAGAAAAACAATTTCACACCTGCCCCCTCCCTTGCATCGCCCTCCCAAGGGCGACTCGGGGGGCAACCAACTTTTGTCCGCCGCCACCCCCTTCTCCGCTGCCTCTTGCGTTATTGAGGCAGTCACCGGTAACCACACGCGATCGCCGATAAGGGTGCCAACATGGTCTTTGGCCGCGTTTGCCTCTTGGGGATGGACCTAGGATTCCAGTCGGTGGCCAACCGGAGCGTGTGGCATCGTCTCGCCGTCGGGCGGCGTTCGCTGGAGTTGTTAACCGCTTCCCCTCGACTGCATGGGTGGCGAGGCGGTGGTGGATTTAAGCGTTATGAAGCAGGTCCCCTGCGACCCTCTTGGGCTAGATCTGAAGACGGCTCCACCGTCGCTTGCAGTCATCTCCTCCATGTCATGTCCGGCCGGATTAGGTAGTTGGTTGTGTGGATGCGGAGTGGGGAGCTCTGGATCGGGGTAACCGCTTGGCCGCCGCATGTGGTCACTACGTCGACGTTGCTCCGGGCGTTGATCCTCTTCTTGAAGGAAATGTTGAGGTCCACCTCCCTCTCCTTCTCCTTCCCCCACATCCGGGTGAAAACCTGCTACTTCGATTTTGGTGGCTGCGGTGCTCCGAGCATTGATCCCTTGTTGAAGACGACATTGAGGTCCACCTCCCCCCTCCTCCCCCCCGCACTCCGGTGAAAACCCACAACTTAGGTTTGGGAAGCGGCGGCGCCACAGCTGCGCCATTACCTTCTTCAAGGCGCCGTTTTGGGTCTGTGGGGTGGCATGTAGGTTATTGCATGCTTTGCGCGCTCCTGGTGGTGCTGGTTTCTTCTTCTAGTGGTGTAGCTTCACCGTGGATGACCGGTTCCCTCCTTTGGTCGCCGTGCTTCCTCCGTTTGGTCCTATTAGTCCGGCAAATCGATGCTCACGAGCCTTGGCAAGAGGGGATAGAGATCCCCTCTACAGTGACTAGGATATGACGACAGTTGTGAGACGATGATCTTGGTGAATTTTGGCTCCTTCTGGTGGCTCAGTTGCTCAACTCCGTGTCATTTCTTCTTGGGATGCTCCCGTTTTATAGCTAGCGTCTTCATCATGCTTCATTGTGTGGGCGGTAGCTTCTGTCCTGAGGTGTTTGCTTGTTGTGGTGGTCGTGCCCAATCTTCTACTTGACGTTAATTTTCTTGATCTTGCTCTGGGGAGCAACTCCACCTTGCCGTCGGTACGACACCATTCAAGTCTGGGCTTGATGACTTGGCCATCATCGTAGTTGGTGGCGGCTTTCTATGTCTTCTTCATGGCTTCGATTGCAATGTGATCCTACTATGTGGCGCGACTCCCCTCAAGTCCTCTGTTAGGTCTTCAACCTGTAGTATTTTTCTTCTCTATATGTAGCATTTTAGCTTTCCTTTAGCTCCTTGTATCGTCCGTCGTGGGATTGCACCCCTGTTTTATTTTCTTTCAATGGTTGTACGATATGGTTGAATTGTAATCCTGGCCGGTTAATGTCTTTGTTAATTCAAAGTCGGGCTAGGCTTAAGCCCTATCTCGGGCTCGACTTGAGTATTCTCTCTAAAAAAATGAACCTCCTGTAATCACCCGATTGCCAACTGCTGCTTCAAGAATATATTGTTTGTTGGGTCCTCAAGCGTAAACTGTTTATAATAAGCAATAAATCACCCCTTTAGTTAAGGAACCGAGATAATCAATCTACAGGTCCAATGATCAGCCTTGCACTCAACTGTGAAATTTAACTTGTCCCCAACGGTTCAGTGAAGTTGTCAATCTTGCTAGCTTTGCTAGTTACAAAAGAGATTAATGTATCAAAAGTTTTTTTTTGCATAATATTAAATTGTAAGTTAAAGCAAAAAAACAGAACTTTTATCAATGAGGAGAATTGGACTGATGTTCATAAGTTCACTGGTGGCTGATAATCCACAAATATAGGGGATCATGTGTAGCCTTATTTTGATAAGTAAGAGTGTCGAACCTAATGGGGAGATAAAGATAGAATTTATATTTTGTTCAAGTTCTATCAACCACCGATATAACTCTACGCTCACTAACATTTGCTTTACCTAGAACAAGAATTAAACTACTTTGTAGGTGTAATGAGATAAGTTTGCAAGATAATAAAGAACATGAAAATAATAGTTAGGTGCTGTTTTGATAAAAGTACAATTAAGTTATTATAGAGTGTGGAAAAGTGGTGGTAAAAAGATCGGTAATCAATATTGCAATTTTATATGAGGGAGAGGCACACGCTAACACACTCTCCGTACTTGGATCATATGAACTTATGATTAGAACTCTAGCAACCACCCAGAACTACTAAATCTTATTAAGGTAAACCCAAACATAGCATTAAGTGTAAAGTCGCAAACATAGCATTAAGTGCAAAGTCATCTTTACTCTCATACGCAACAACCTTCTTACCTGAGTTTGTATTTCTTTCGTTCACGCATCACTGACGATAAGTAAATTATGAAAATATTGTAACACCCTACAACGGGAATCCCACACGTGTTCACGACACGGAGGGCACCATAGGACAGCACCAGAATAAAACATACAACTCAAACCAATCAAGATCATCAATCAGCCCATAGGAAAAAAATCTACTCAAATACCGTAGGATGGCAACACATCATTAGATAATAATATGTATCATAAAGCACCATGTTGAAGTAGGGGGTACAACGGGTTGCGGGAGAGTGGACCGCTGATAATAGACGAGGGAAGGTGATGGAGGTGTTGAGGAAGACAACGGAGTTGTTGGAGTAGATCGCCGCCATGATGGTTACCCCGGCGACGCTTCGGCCCCACCGGGAGAGAGTGGAAGAGAGCCCCCTCCTCCTCCTTCTTCTTGCTTGGCCTCCCCCTAGATGGGAGAAGGATTCCCCCTCTGGTCCTTGGCCCCCGTGGCCCCTGAAGGGCAGGAGCCCCCTTAGATTGGATCTCTTTATGTTTTCTTCTCTCTTTCGCGTTCCTGTTTTTTGGAAGAACACTATTTCTTAAATATCCGGAGATCCGTGACTCCGATCTGGCTGAAATTTTAAAATGTTTTATTTCCGGATATTACCTTTCTTGTGCCTGTAGGAGAGCTCGAACCGACTTACGGGGTGCCTTGGGCACCCTGGTGTGCCCCTGCCTTGTGGAGGCCATGGGCCTCCGTTTGCGTTCATTCTTGCACCAAAAGTTCACATGTATTCCAAAAAACAATCTACAAAAAAAATCTCGCATTTGGACTTAATTTGATATATTTTTTCTGCGAAACAAAAGACATGTAACAAACAAGAACTGACACTGGGCACTGGATTAATATGTCAGTCCAAAAAAATCATATAATTTTTTGCCGAAAGTATGTGGAAGTAGTACGATAATGGCATGAAAGAATTAGAAATTATAGATACGACGGATACGTATCAGTGGCATCTCTCCAAATAGCTTTGACATGGTAAACAAATCACATATTTGTATTGGATTGCTATTTTGATGGCATGTGATAATATATAGGCATTTCGTCCTTAAATTCAACCCATCTTCTTTATCATCAATGAATTTTCCATTTTACTATACTATGTTTTGAATTTGGATCTACAATTGTGTACTACGATGGATTTGTGTTAGTACTATGACGTAAAAAATGTGAATTTTTTTTCTGAAATGAACTTTGAATTCATGTTAGCTGTCTAAACCAAACCTGACCTTAAAATCCCTGAAACTGGCACCGGGGGGGGGGGGGGTGGTGTCACACGGTAGCTTCATGTTGCATGGGTGATGGGTACACGGATTTCAAGAATTCCCACTCATTACCATGTGACATAAGCAATCCCAAAGCCCTAACGAGTTTTCAACGAAAATTGACCGGGATTAGGAAGGATATCAATTTCAGGGATTTTGATGTTAGGGTTTGACTCGGACTCAGAGTATGAGTTCAAGGTTTATTTTGTTTTTTAATCAAAAGATCAGAAACTTTCAGCATGGTAAATAGGATAGTTTATTAAATCGGCCACGTCGGTAGTACCAAATGCCTCGGAGCATTAAATACTCCCCCTGTTGATATGTATCGTTTCTCTCGTATAGTGAGACTACACCTTTTTTCCTTAGATGTTGCTTTTTCGCAAGATTTTCCATTCTTAAATTTTATTTTGGCTCCATGTACGTTGTATAACACAAATCACACAATTTGAATCTGTAGAGCTTAATTGAGTCGGTATTAATTTATTGCATGGCATGGTGAAAAACAATGTTACACACCACATCAATTCATGACCATATGTGATTTACATTTTAAGGGCCTTCTTCAATCACGGGGAAGTTGGGCATGCATTTCATGTGATTTATTTGGGTCCAGAGAAAATAGGCCCAAAACTTGATCTAATTTTCGCTGTCATTCACAGTGATGACATACATACACTTGGCCTTGGAGTCAAATCGCACCTGAATTCTCTTTATTGCAGTTGGTTGAGCAGATAAAATATTGTGTTTTGGATAGCTCACAACCAGCATATACAGACAGTCTATGATGTACATTAATATTAACGATGTTCTTTTGAGAATGGATGTAATTGATAACAAATAGTTAGCCGTGTGAACCATGAAAAAAAACATCAGATATTAGTTATACTTTTAATAAACAAGGTAAATACAACAATTGCATGTGACTTTGTAGTATTGGTTAACAAAAAAACGGCCGCAACTGCACCTAAACACTAGTACAACAAGCTCCAATGCAAGTGTGGAAGGCTAGCTAGATTCTGGAGACTGGAGAAATGCGAAAGTTCTACTGGGAGATGTCTGTACTTTGCACTTTGCTTAATTAATGTCTGTATTTGTATATGGGCATGTTGATTCAATGTACAAGCCAAGAAGTAAATATGGTCTTCTAACTGTCCGTGAGCGAAACAAGTGGTGCCCTGTCTTGGAATGCCTCCCGTCCATACGGCCCAACATGCTTCTTCCAATGTGGACCAACAAACCATTCGACAGCCGCTCCCCCAAGCAAGCCTCCCAACTGCATCATGCCAATCAAGCCAGGTAAGCTAATGAAGCATTTTGTTATTTTTTGTTGCCAACTCATGAAATCAATTGTGTCGAGAGTTCATTAGGAGACCTACATGTCCACAGTTGTCAATGTCGTGCTTTAAGAAGAGGCCGATTGCCTGCATGCCAAACAAAACATATGAAATCCATCTACGAACAGAGTGCAACATTTTTGTTGGCAAAAACAATAACAAATTAAGATAAATAGAACGAGCAAAGGCTTTAATCAGTATACGGACCAGATTAATGAGAACCACAAGTGCAATGTCCACTAGAGTTTCGTTTGCCTTCTCCACAAACTCCCGGTGCCTCCACATGTAAACGGCTTTTGCACCAATCTGATCATCAAGATAAAGGTTGAACAATGATCAATGGTGAATAAGCTCTAAATAAATTCATTAGGGATGTAAGGTAAATGGACATACCAATCCACAAATAGCACCGGATGCACCAATAGAACGTGCGGGGTTAAACCAGTAACTCATCAGCGAACCTGTTACAGAGTTTGTTAGTTACTATACCATTGAAAAGGCTTGCACACATTCCATTAATTTTTCAACAAAATATGAGCAAGATACAACATAAATCATACCATTGAAAATTTCTCTTGAATGGGATCTAATGATATACATTTTTTGGACAGAACTCATATTTTCTTGACCAGATTAACGATCAATGTGTTTCCTCAGAAATATGTAAGAGACTTCTAAACTCGAACGGAGGAAGTAAGAAACACCAGACCTGATAGTGCCGAGGTGCAATAAATAGCTAGAAATCTTTTAGTTCCGGTAACCTCTTCCACCATAGGCCCAAGCTCCTCCAAAGCGCGATTGTTATTCTGCATCACCCCATAGTATATATGATGATAGCTAGCAAGTCAGCGATCGTTTTTAATTCGGTAGAACTGAAAACCAAAAACAGGACCATCGAACACGTACAGCAAAGTGAATAAAATCCTTATGCAGAACGGCTGCCGTTGCCAGACGCCATATCTCCCCCTTTTTTATCAAGTCGTTGTTCTGCGATCCATGGTGAAATGATCGTCGCATTAGTTCAGCATTAATTAATTAGTTACTGAATATATACCCCGCAAAAAAAATAGTTACTGCATTATAGATATAGAGATAAATAGGTGCACTGTAATTTATTTTTCAACCGATACAGAGGGCGTGCGCATACCTTAGCTCCCAGCATACACAGCTTTCGTTTTGTTGCTACGTCCACCAGGTGAACCCTTTGGCGCAAGCAAGCAAAACACAAAAAGATCAACAAATGCACAGATTGTATATAAAGAAGCTGCGTACTTTGATTCTAAATTCTGATGGAGGGAAACCATGCATGGTGCGTGCATTGGCTCACGTACGTACAGGAAATTGATGGCGATAAGAGCGTCGGTGCAGTGCCTCTTGTCCTTGTTGCTTCCATGGTTATTTGGCCCCATGGGCGGCGATTCCTTGTCTGACTTCTTGTTGGCAGTGAGAAGGCCGGCGGCGGAGAAGGACGCGGCCGAGATCACGTTCCCAACGATGAGGCGGCCGAGTGGCTTTGACTTGGGAGACGACCACGAATGGGTATGTGATCCTCCTCCAAACCACCGCCTGCCGTTGGCTGCTACTCTCGGCGGCAACATGACATGAAGATGATGCCGCACGTCCTATGCAAGCCAAGTGGCCAACCGCGCGGGAACATAAGAAGGTGAAAGATTGAGCTCGAAAGTAAGATACCTTTTTTTGCTAATTTACAAAAGCTACGACGTAGGCTTTGCAGTTTGGGGAACTGCACGTACCAGCGGCGAGCTATGGTGGAGACCGCCGGCGCCGGCGAGGCGAGGAAGTGCCGGAGAAGGAGGAACCTGGCGGAAGGTGCCGAGCCGGAGCAGCAACCGCGACGCCATGGGCGCGAGATGTTTTCGGTCGTACTAGCAGGTCGGCCTTTCTCGTTTCGATCGTTACGATGGGGATTGTGTAGGTCGGTCTGGCTTTGCCTTCTTGAGGACCGGAGGAGGAGTCATGGAGTCGATCATGGTGATCAATGTGGAGACCGGCCGGGCCAATGATTCAGATAAAGGTTCGGACCGACCGTTTCCAACATGATTCCGGCCGTCTCAGTCCGATCGAGGAAGAGGGAAATAAAAAGTCCTCCATATCCTTCTAAGAGGAATGGAGATTGTGTCATGGTCTGAATAGGCCGGACGTGCAGAACGATGCCCTACAGAAAAAACATTTCTAACGCCTTTTGGATATCAACTGAAATGTGTAAAATATTATTCTGAAGCTGAGTGAACTAACTGAATTATGTGCTAAATGATTTCTAATTGATTCAAACATGATTGAATAGTTTTCTTTTAACACAGTACAAACGTAGACGCTCATACGTCCACGCACACTCACCACATTAGCCGATGCCAAAATATACTCGGCCTCGAAACGGGCTCGTAAAATTTCTGGCCTCTTTTCGACGCCCCCACCCCAACTACATCGCGCACCTGCTCGCGACTAACCATGCCTCTGCTACTACCTCGCCACCTCCCTTGGCCCTTGCCACCATTTCGTTGGTGTCTGAGCCGTTCGCCCACTGTTGCCGTCACCGGAATTAATCGAGCGGAAACGCCGCCGCTGATACCGCGTCGACCGTTTCACCGGGAACTGCCTCGGATCCACTTTATCATTGGCGGTCCAGCATCTCACTAGCATTATGACCCTTTTCCGGTCATCCCCATACCTCGGCGCTCGCTCGTTTGAGCTCTATGACGCTGGCCAGCCGGTACACCTCAACCGCCTTGCAAGTGTTCGACGATTTGCCTAGGTGAGTTTATTTTGGCTATTTTATCCTAATTTGCTTGTCCTAATTGAATTTAAACGAGTCCTTTCAATTGAAGATGAAGAGGCTCAGAGAGATGATCTTCGAGGACTGTTCGTCATCAGAGGAGGAAGAGGGAAACAAAAAGTTCTCCATATTCTAACAGGAAAGGAGATTGTGCCATGGTCGGAATAGGCCGGACGTGCAGAACGATGCCTCACAGAAAAACATTTCTAACGCCTTTTGGATAACAGTTTGTCTAATTTACATCTTGATGTTTTATAAAGATATCACATCTAAGCTCCCATAAATAACGCAACAACAAGGGACAAAAAAAATAGCTGAGACAAAAAAAATAGACCACAAACATAGTGAACATCAGGTTAGATGTGACATAATTATGTCACATCTAGACGTGTCCTAGACAGACCATTTGAATATCAACTGAAATATGTAAAATATTATTCTGAAGTTGAGTGAATTAACTGAAATATGTGCTAAATGATTTCTAATTGATTCACACATGAATGAATAGTTTTCTTTTAACATAGTACAAACATAGACGCTCATACATACACACACACACACTCATCCCTATGAACGCACGCATCCATACACTACTAGGGAAAACCCTAGCAGTAGCGCTGGTTTTGTGGTCACTAGTAGCGCGGGTAGGCGCGCTACTAATAAGGCGCTACAACTATTGCTTAGCAGTAACGCGTGCCCGCACGCGCTACTGCTAGTACAAATAGCTGCAGCGTTTGTTCAGTACCACGCTACTGCTAAGGTAACTACTTGCAGCGTGTTTCTGTCCATCGCTACTAGTATTTTTTTATTTTTTATTTTTAGTGTATTTATGCGCCATCGTACAAATATTGGTACAATACCAGTTATGAGGTCTACATCATTATGTCCATAACAGTGTGTCAAATGAAGGTGAATTTGGTTCAAGTGGAGGCAATATGTGGTGCATGTCAAAAGTATACTACTATTCCAAACTTGATCTAGTTTGGACTAGTAATACTTTCGATGTGCACCACATGTTGCCTCCACTTGAATCTAATCCGCCAGCACAAGCTATTTAATCATCATCATAGTCATTACCACCAACAGTATTTATTTAATCACCGCTAACACTAGCTAATAATAATCATCATAGTCATTACCACCAACACTAGCTATTTTATCATCATAGTAATAGTGTAGCACATCATCATCCTCAAACTCATTTCTAGCTAGCTAATCACTCCTGCTGCTCTCTCTTAGGTAAAATAACATAAAACATGTATAGCTCTCCTCCTTGATCAAGCTGGAGCATGCAGATTAACCTGTCTCCTAATCGTGGGTAGCGCATCTGTTTGCTGCCCCCTAGTACTTCTCTGCGCTCCCCCATCACATATTTGGTCCAATCTTGCACTATTAAGCATCCGTCACTAATCTTGAATGCACTAAAGTAATCTGTAGGATATCTTGGCCGTAAGCTGATAATACTCATGGTACCTTTAGTCTCGATCCCATAAGGCACAACATTCATCGAGAGTCCCTGATGAAGAACATCGTATGGTAACATACTTAGCAATGAAGTTTAGCTTCAAAAGTAATGTATGAAAAAGATGCACTGAGGACAAATAGTAAAAATCTTACCATCCTTTCTAAATAGATGTGACCGTAGTTCATTACAAACACTATTGGTCGCATATTTTCAGTACTAACATTTCTAAATGCAGGAAGAAAATTTGTCTTGATAGTATCAAGATCCTCAAGTCATGAAACATAATGACCGAGCTCCTCGCAGTTGAGTTCAGCCCCAAGACAGTATACGGTCTTGTTTACCAAGCGCTGGACATGTTTGCTTGCACCGAAATAAGCTGACAATACAAATAAGTTGTCAACTATTTTTGAATAAACAATATCAAAGACATAAATATGGTTAAGAAACTTACATAATGGTATAACTGGAGGCGTCTGCACATCGACCCAGATGTCGGTATTACCTTCAATATCATCTTCCGGACGAATATCAAAGGTGATAACCATATCAGGCTCAAATGCATAAGTCTTGCATAGTACTCGCCATGTTTTGCATCCTAAATAGGTGTAGTCGTCTGAATTGTATAATTTTACATAAGAAGATGAAAGAGCGACCTCGAAAGTAAGATACCATTTTTTTTTGCTAATTTACAAAAGCTACGGCGTAGGCTTTGCAGTTTGGCGTACTGCACGTACCAGCGCCGGTGAGGCGAGGAAGCGCCGGAGAAGGAGGAGCCCGGCGGAAGGTGCGGAGCCGGAGCAGCAACCGTGACGCCATGGGCGTAAGATCGTTTCGAACTTTCGATCGTACTAGCAGGTCGGCCTTTCTCGTTTCGATCGTTACGATGGAGATTGTGTAGGGCGGTCTGGCTTTGCCTTGTTGGGGATCGGAGGAGGAGTCACGGACCGGCCGGGCTTATGATTCAGATAAAGGTTCAGACGGACTGTTTCCAACATGATTCCGGCCGTCTCAGTCCGATCGAGGAAGAGGGAAACAAAAAGTTCTCCATATTCTATCAGGAAGATTGTGTCATGGTCTGAATAGGCCGGACGTGCAGAACGATGCCCTACAGAAAAACATTTCTAACGCCTTTTGGATATCAACTGAAATGTGTAAAATATTATTCTGAAGTTGAGTGAATTAACTGAATTATGTGCTAAATGATTTCTAATTGATTCAAACATGATTGAATAGTTTTCTTTTAACACAGTACAAACGTAGACGCTCATACGTCCATGCACACTCACCCCTATGAACACACGCACGCACATCCTATCCATATGAACACGTCCTGCAGACTGAGCCGGCACATTATCTTGAGATACCCAGCCGATCTCAGGAGCCGACACATTAGCCGATGCCAAAATATACTCGGCCTTGAAACAGACTCGTAAAATTTCTGGCCTCTTTTCGACGCCCCCACCCCCACTACATCGTGCACCTGCTCGCGACTAACCATGCCTCTGCTACTACCTCGCCACCTCCCTTGGCCCTTGCCACCATTTCGTTGGTGTCTGAGCCGTTTGCCTGATGTTGCCATCACCGGAATTAATCGAGCGGAAACGCCGCCGCTGACACCGCGTCGACCGATTCACCGGGAACCGCCTCGGATCCACTTTATCATTGGCGGCCCAGCATCTCACTAGCATTATGACCCTTTTCCGGTCATCCCCATACCTCGGCGCTCGCTCGTTTGAGCTCTATGACGCTGGCCAGCCGGTACACCTCCACCGCCTTGCAAGTGTTCGCCGATTTGCCTAGGTGAGTTTATTTTGGCTATTTTATCTTGTTTTGCTTGTCCTAATTGAATATAAATGACTCCTTTCAATTGAAGATGAAGAGGCTCAGAGAGATGATCTTCGAGGACTGATCGTCATCAAAGGAGGAAGAAGATGACAATGACTT
This sequence comes from Triticum aestivum, assembly GCF_018294505.1. Taxonomy (NCBI): domain Eukaryota; kingdom Viridiplantae; phylum Streptophyta; class Magnoliopsida; order Poales; family Poaceae; genus Triticum; species Triticum aestivum. The sequence continues at coordinate 806,063,961 of NC_057798.1, forward strand.
TAAACTTGTCCTTGGAATGATTTTCAACGATGATATTTGGCGGACGAGAATAGAATCACAGTTTGGCTGGATACAAATCAGCCATGATACAGCAGAGGGCCATGCCAAGATTCCGAGAGATTATTTTCAACCATTCGGTGTCTTTGAATTTGAATAATTTGGTTTATTAATGCAATATTCATGAATTGTGTAGAACTTATTTATTATGTTTGGTTTTTATAAGTGTGCTAATATGACGTTGCAATGTATTAAGTAAACTAGATTTAAACACTTTGTCGAAAACAAAAATGTACTCCACTAAATTTAGGTGTTCGGCTAGGTCTGGCCAAAACATAAGTGTACGCGGCGTTTACTCCTCCATTTTTATGGGACCGGCTAGAGGTGCCCTTAGTTCGAGAAGGTATTTGCTTGTTTCACAGCAATAGGGGACCAGCACGATAAATTTATGTGCAAGCCGTGAGCGTTATTGTGGTCTTGTGCTACTCATTGGCCAAACAACGGGCGCCCTTTCCAATCTGGACCGTAGAACCATTCGACCGCTGCTCCCCCAAGCAACCCTCCCAGCTGCATGAATGTGAATCAATCGAAGTCAACTAGCCAATCAATCATTTCATATGTTGCCAAAATTAATGAACTCCACAAAATTGTACGCGAGACCTACATGTGCCCAATTGTCGATGCGGCGCCAAAGAAGGCCGATGCCCTGTCAAACAGAACGCATGAGACTTGCACATGCATATAGAATGCAACAAGCAGATGGCAAAATACAAAGACAAAGATAGAATGAGTACCAGATTTAATAAAATCACAAATCTAATATTCTCAAATTTTTCCTTTGCATTTCCAAAAAGCTCTTGGTGCCTCCACAGATAAACAGCCTGGGCACCAACCTGAACATAAATATTGAGGATGGTTGAAGAAATAGTGAGATGCAAGAATTTTTTTAATGCACAAATACAACAGATAAAACTGACCAAATTACATGTCAATTTCAGTCAAGATATGCAATACTCTTATATGTTTAGATTTGGTCATTTAAGCTTTAGAATAGAAGTGACTTACCCATAAAACCATGTGAGGGATACAAGGTTTCGACATTGAGAGTAAATCTGTATTATGCAAGTCGCTTTTAGGCTCTTGGACTAAAGATGTGATGCAACAACTATTGATGCCGAACCAATACTTAGGTCTCAAGCGGCTGTAACTAGAAACAGCGAGGCTCGCACTTTTGGCTAGCTAAATGAATGTGAATTGGCACTTTTTGTCCCACTTTGACCAGTACATTCGGCATCAAAGATGAATCCAGAGTTACGATCTAGGAAGATTGGTTGGGAAGCTCCACACTTGGGAAAGATAAGGCATAAATTTGAACCGTTGCAACATGATTTTGAAAAGTACAGAACATTTTGGAACAGCGGTAGCTTAGCAACGCTAAATGACTCCAAATCTATCCCCATCGCGGGAAATAGTGGGCTATTATAGTGTCATTTTCAATTTAGCGTTAAAAGTGCATTGCTTAGTGGGAGGGCCATCAAAACCTATAGAGATGCTATAGTGGAGCTATTGCGGGCTATTTGGATCTTATATTATTATATATCGCTGCTACCGGACTTTTCAGAAGAGCAAGACAAATTTTGCATTCAGAAGTTGATATCTCTTGGTAAAGCCTCTATACTTTGGCTGGGCAGAGTGATCTTTCGACGATTAATAAACACCTTTGGAAACTCAAGTTCATGTTAAAAGTTACAATCTTCATTCGGTCTCTACACAAGGGGGTAGTTTTAAGAAAACATAAAACAAAGCAAAAATCGTAAGCTAGTAAGGAGTGTGGCTATTTTATAATAATGTCGTGCTCCTACTGAATTAAGAAGCAATATAGGGACAAGCACACATGATTTTTGTACTGTGGACAACAGAAATATTTCCACAGTGTACGAGGCAATAAATGCACTGATGGACATACCAGTCCAAAGATAGCACCAGATGCACCAACACTATGTGCGGAGTTAAACCAGTAACTCATCAGTGAACCTGTTACAATGAGAAGATTAATGAATACAAAGATTGCTAGGGATGACATAGTAAGATCCAAAAGATGAAACATGTACCTGATAGTGCGGAAGTGAAATAAATGGCTAGAAATCTTCTAGGGCCAACAACCTCTTCCACCATAGGCCCGATGCTAGCCAAAGAGAGAGTATTTAACTGTACCGTCATGACGATGATCGGAAGTTAGCGCAATTTCCATTCTGTAAAGTATAATTTAAACCTCAACCAAAACAAGAACACATACAGTAATGTGATAAAGAGGTCCATGAAGAAGAGCTGGTGTGACCAGGCGCCAGATTTGCCCTTTGCTGATCAGGCTGTTGACCTTCGTGGCAAGTAATCGTTGCATTCAGGAAGCATTAATTAGATGGACAGAACATACCCAAGCCTCTATATCCGGGAGCTTTTTCGCTTCGACGTTTCACCACTTGGCTGAAAATGACTGCTTGGTAAACCGGCTAGCGACACGTGCAATAAATTGGGATATGACCGTGTACAGTTATATGGTGGCTGTAGATTTTCGCTCAAAATTTTCTTAACGTGTGTAGCGTCTGTATTGGTGCGAGTAGCAATTTGTGTTGCATGTGGGCCAGCATGACCCGTTGACCTCGCAGCTCGAGGTTTCTTGTTTCTGCTGGCTTCGATATCTAATCTGGGCTGCGCGTGCCTTTTTATCGATATATGTGCTGTCGTGCGTGTTCTGATTTGTGCCGTTCTATTGCGTCAAGAGAAACAGCGGTGCCGCCTCGATCGTGCGCACTCTGCTGCGTGCATGCATTTGTCGCTTGGATATGATTCCTGGTCAACATGCGCTCTGTCCGGCGGTGGTGACAGGATTAGGTTTTGGATTTTTCTGTGCATACATGGTTGGATTGATGATGTGATCATGTGCATGCAACTCTCATCCACCGCTTAATGCATGCAGTAGGCGGTTGTAAAAATTTGTTGTGTCTGCATCAATGCTACATCTACAGGAAATTACGGGGGAGAGTGGTTTACAGGGTGACGAGGCATTCTTTCATTGGTCAATTTGGAAGGCACCGGTCCACCCCTGAAAATCAGGGGGCGGAGGTATGATTAGAAGAGAAGGGAGGTCCGTAACTTTCTGTTGATTGCCTGTAGGTGTAGGATTATTGTGTCTGCATGCATGTGTTATGGCTGTTGACACGTACATATTAACGTGGACGTGTTAGCGTCTTGCTGTTCACCTGATAGTTTCTCGATGGTCCTACAGCTTCGTACTCTCCTGAATCATCGCCGGTCTATAAATATACAGAACTCTCCACGGCGAAGGAGCAATAGCCACCACGGAGCAGCATGCGCTACTACACTCACCTCCTAGGCAGCATAGACGTGCATGGGTTGCGCCGTATGTGCGAGTTGGAGTTGTTGTTTTGGCGATAGCTATGCTTATCGACGTGCCGGTGCTACCTTGCCAGGGTGCAGGTACCTGTCGCCGGCAACCACTCTACGGGTCGACTAAGCCGCCGCGAGCAGCCGCCGGTCCAGTCGCAAACATGCAGAGGAGCTCTGACAGAAGCTGGCGGGAGCAGGAGGGATACAGGAGTGTGTCGTCGCTGACAAGATGTTATGGCGTGGCGTAGAAGGCCGTAGCCGGCACTCCCACTCCCAACTCGCACGCCACGCCGCCCAAGCCACCACCACCACCACGTTGGCGGCGAGGTCTTGCTGAATCTGCAGAGCCACAAGAATGCCGACGTCTTCCGCAGCCTGGACTGGCTCCGCATCACGCAACAACAGCTGGGTGTGCTTGCTACTATGCGTGTGGTCGTCGTGTGCATCACGCCCGAAGCCCTCCTCCACGCCCGCAGACCTCCCTTCTCTTTAGTTGTCGTCGTTTTACGCATGGATGCGGTGTCTTTCATTCTCTACCCATCACCAGAGCTCTCATCTATGCCTGCATTGCGGCCATGGTGCTCTGATCCGGAGTTCCAGCTCATCGGCTTCGTCCGCTCGCACGCCACGGGTCAGACACCCAGCAAGACCACTCCACCTCGGCACTCACGCCGCCGCCACCATGGAAGGGTTGAAGGAGGCGTACGTAGTGCGTGATCTTCGCACCACACCAATCACACGTAAGATGACGCTCAACTTCCTGGAGTCGACGTCCCGCGTCCGCTATCGGGCTTTAAGCCGGCGACTATGAGGCGATGAGGTATTCGGTGGGCCCTAGGCATGCTGACGTATGCGCTCTCGCTGACTAATGGGCGATTCTACCTGGATGCCTTGGAGGCGTGGGTGCTTTGCGGCTTTGTGTTGCGTGCGTCGCTGGACGCGGCCGTCGATTAGGGATCGGTGGCGGGTGCACGAGATGGACGACCTGCTCGGGTTTGGCTATCACGGATGACAATCATGCGCGGATGCGCCTGACTATTACGGAAGCCGACCAACAACGTCGTCGTTACGGGATCCAGAGCCAGTACGAGACCAAATCATACACAAATAGACACTGGAGGCTCTTCAAAGAAAATATGATACTCTTAACAAAAATAAAATGATACTCTGAGTTCACTAAGCGATTCATTCCTTCTAGATTTCGTGGGCCATCTCTTCTTTCCTTGACGATTTTCTTATCTACTGTACCAATCATCAGGTGGATGCGCAGAGAGAGGGAGAGTTCCCATGCATGCGAGCACATCCAATCAGCTGTATGCAACTAGAAGAACGTCCGTGCGTTGCAACAGGGCCACGCTAACTTAAAGAGTTCAATATTACGACATTGGCGTCCTTTTTTACCATCAAATCCTCACACACACACTCCCTCCCTCTTCCTCACTCTCTCTCCCCCTCTCCCTCTCTCTAACACACACACATATCCATCTTATTGGGTACGGGACCATAATCCATCTATTTCACACACACACGCTAGTGCATAACAATATGGATTATGTGTATTATATTTGCAACCAGAACTGAGGGAATTAATTTCATGTAAATCGGCCAGCCACAGCTCCAAGAATACGCGGAGGAGGTGGCCCAGGTCAGCGTCGGCGCCGTCCGGCGCGTGCCACGGGCCCGCTTCCAAGTGCACGTGCAATGCATGTCTTCACAAATATTACAACCAGATATGAGAAATCACATACTAACACGATGTTGCAATCAATTTGTAATTAAAGAAGCCAAATGTCTTTTTTCTTAAACCAGAATTCCTTATGCCGGAGTTTAAACAAACCCCACAATAGCCCTACTTATCACCTAATTAAGCAGATGCATGACTTATGAAGCGGATAAGAAATCATGTTAACTTGGAACTAAAATTCCAACAAAAGAGTGAGGAATAAACCTTTTTATCATTGCTCTGAAGTCTGAACCTCCCCCTATTTGTTAGTGAAATGTGAGTATGCTTGGAAGATAGTAATTTCTTATGCAACATATGCTTTTACATCCGAAAGAGCTACAAAATATGTTGACCTATCTATGTGCACTTCCTAAATCAAGCGGATAAAATTATTTCTATCGGCAATATAAAATATTAAACATTAGAAAGAAAGGGACAGTATCCACTAACCATGCAAATATTCTGACCATGGGATATTTAGGCTGGCGTATATGGGAAATCAAAGCTAAAAATGACTCGATGAGTTAGGAATACATCAATAAATATTGTAAAAAGTGATAAAAACAAATCTGCAGCAACTCGTGACCCCACGAACTCGTATTCGCAATGAGCAAGTTAGTGAGGCCACCACGGTAGGCTAGCACCAAGGGACAAGGGCAACAACCGCCTTCCGATCCAACCTACTGATTCTGCTGGCGCTACTTTCATCCTAAGCCCATGAGTACCGTTAGTGTGTTGCCACGTACGGAGAAACTATGAACTGAAATTTTCATCCAAATCATGAAAAATGTTAATGTTCCTCTCCTCTCCCATCCCTCGTGTGAACACACCCAATTCGTGGTTGGCTCGCTACATTCAGCGTAGCTCTGATGTGCACTGCCCTTGCTCTTGATTAGTTGCCGCAGTGCCACACATCTACGCCAACAAGCTGGGGAAACAAATGCAAATGTTACACCGAGTCAAAATCAACCATCCCACAATCGTAACAATAGAAAAGATAATAACCAAAATTTAACAGAAGAACTACTGCTTGGCTCCCAGATCCATCTCGATAGCCCTTGATCTGGCTGCTGAGCTTCTCCTAGCCGCCTCAACATCACGTCATTACCAAACATGTAGTGGATGCCTAGTGGGACAAGGATTAAGAAATAACATGAGGTGAAAAATGCGATGGCTGTCAATTCCATAAGACGATCCAAGTAATTTGACAAAACAGATCAGGAGCATCTTGTATAATCTCAAAAAAGCAACTAAAAATATGAGAAATGAAGTGATGAAAATCAGCCCCTGCTCTCATTTATGCTCGCTTTTGTAATGGGAGGCAAGGAATGGGGATACCGGGAGAAGAAAGGATCACATGGACGGCAAGCCTCCACCACCGGCAAGTGGGGTTGCTTCACATCCAATCTCCATGGCCGCCACCTCCATGGGGACGAACTCCCATGTTCACAACCGGGCTCCCAATCGGCCGCTGCCTCGCCGACCTTGACGACGAAGTAGTCCCTCCCTTCGATCCCATTCGCAACGGAGGCAACACCCATCCCAACGGACGGGTCCGCGGTGAGATCCCTACTGGATTGTGGTCGCGCCTCCCCAAACCTCACCGTGGGACACATGAGAGGGCGCCGTTGCCATGGTCAGGCTTGGATGGGGAAAGGAGGCGACATAGCAGCAACGACGCCTTCGCCGGGATTGGTGGAGACGGTGGCGGCGAGCGAGCGGGAGGACGGCGGCGGCGAGAGAGTAGGAGGGTGGTGGCGGCAGTCCATCGGCCGCCGTGACGTGAGAGGAGGATGGGGATGGGGCCGCGATCTGGACGTATGGAGCGGTCGAGAGGAGGGGAAGCAGGCGGCTGGGTTTTTTCATCATGCGGGGTTTGGGGGAGGTCAAACGAGAGGGTTTTTTCGTGCGGGAGGCAGAGCAACGAGGGCGGATGTAGGGAGACGGGACGCGGTCGGTTGGCAGGAAAAGGAAAGCTACGCAAAATCACATCAATATAAGAAAATATCCCATCAATACTTGATTGATTGCGATTTATTTTTTATATGGTAACTAATCTGATGGGTTTATGTGGGTGATGAAGCGAAAAGGAAAGCTACGCATTTTTTAGGCAGTAGAGATGATTGATGATAAGAAAGGGAAAATCACATCAATATAAGGAAATATCCCATCAATACTTGATTGATTGCGATTTATTTTTTATACGGTAACTAATTTGATCATCAATACTTGATTGATTGCGATTTATTTTTTATATGGTAACTAATCTGATGGGTTTATGTGGGTGGTGAAGCGAAAAGGAAAGCTACGCATTTTTTAGGCAGTAGAGATGATTGATGATAAAAAAGGGGAAATCACATCAATATAAGGAAATATCCCATCAATACTTGATTGATTGCGATTTATTTTTTATATGGTAACTAATCTGATCATCAATACTTGATTGATTCCGATTTTTTTATGGTAACTAATCTGATGGGCTTATGTGGGTGGTGAAGCGAAAAGACAGGTGGGAGGGAGACGAAATAAAACCAGCGAAATAAAACCAACGAAAGTGGTGAGGCGAAATAAAAACCGGCAAAAAATAACCGGCGGACTATTCGTAGATTTTTTTGGTTCGTCTGTCTTGGTGCGACGGGATGTTAGGGCCTGGAGTGCGTGGGGTGGGCGGGGGACTCGGCTTGAGGTTTTTTTTGGTTCTATGCGGCTTAGCGTGAGACGGGAGGTTGGGCGTGTGCGGGACTCGATCGCGGGGTTTTCCTTGGTTTTTCGCGGCTGAGAGGGAGGTGGGAGGAAGTACCAAAGAAGTACCAAAAAAGACTGGGTGAGGTGGGACGAAAATAAAACCCGGAACGCGACCTACCAACTGAGACATTAGGAATAGAGATACCTCAATCTATGTATCCGATCCATGCAAAACCAGGATGGTAAATAAGTCCTAAATTAACTTAACAGGTCGATTCTTTCCTTCGTATATCTTTTTCTTTATGTCAAGTCTTTCCTTGGGTCCTTCCATATGCGTAGAGGAAAAAATGGAAGATGTACAAGCTAACAAGAGAAATAATTTACCACATGGCATATGTGATAAGTTATTTTTTTGCGGGGTTATGTGATAAGGTATAAAAAACCAAAAAATTAATTTTGTCCTGGGGGCTCAGTTCCGGGGTATTTAGGTTCATTAATTAACCACTTTTACACGATAAATGTTGGGAGGTTAACACAAATCTAGAGAAGAAATTGGGCGCATGGACTGGCTTACTGAACTTTTAAAATCATTCTTCTTACGTACTGCCCTCAGTTTGTAGAAATTGTAAAATTACCACATACATGCATTTTACAAGAAATATGCAATGCTTTCAATTTAAAGAAATATGCAACACCTTTGATTCAAAAATACACCAGTTAGATCAACATGGGTGTACTAATCCTAACTAATAATTTCTGTGACATTATAGTATTCCATATACCCACGACACCCATACCGATGATCCGATTGTACCATACATGAGGCTTAAACCACCTCAGGATCACCTTCAAGAATTGTACTTTTCTAAATGTACAGTCTTCTGCCTTAACTCTAAATAAAATAATAGACTAAATTCATAATTTTTTATAAACCTAGATATATGATTATTAGCAAAAAAACTAAAGCATCCGTACACATCGATAAACATATCGTCCACACGTGTACACTATTATATAACCAGATGATCCTCAAAACTATATTTATTTATACACAAATACACACCCATGAAAAAGTTAACATATCGTTTCAAGTTAGTTCCAATCAGCCTTTGCGATAGCATATCTACATGCCTTTCTATCATCCCATTTCATAGCTCAACACAATAAGGCATATTTTGCATCATAGAACCCCCCCCCCCCCCCCCCCCAATTTACACCCTCCATTTCAAATTAACCATCTTCCCAAGTGAACGAATGATTCTCTCCACAACTTCCTCTATCTGTTCACGTCAAATACAACACACTGATCCGATCAACTATATCTTCTATCAAATCGAACATGTTATCATCTGATGCGAGTGTCTTCACACTACAAATGTAACAACTCCTACTATATTTCCCCTCACCAAGATTTCTTTCACCAGTAGTTTTCTTCAACATACCCCATATATCTATAATCCTCAAAACATATCAATCAACACAACTATTAGACAAGGAAAAGAGTTATCCTACAACCATAGTATGATTTGGCGTCAGATAAACTATATGTTTGATGTAGGTTAGTGGCACCGGAATGATTCGATATCGTGGCAAACTTGCAATGTGAGGAGTCATCAGGACAACGAATTGTTTTTATCTACTAAGATTTCAACATTTTAGTTAATGTTTTGTGTCATAATTCTATCCACGACGTAAAGACGGGCGCGGCGTGCCGCCACGCCGGTTAAACTAGTATATATACACAGTGGAAAGGAATTCTAAGCCGGCGGAAGAACAAACCTTCCCCCCCCCCCCCCACTGAGTAAGCTTCCTTTTCGATGCTATATCTGCCACATAAACCCTGCAATCCAACCAAGCACGTGCGAAATAAATAAGAAATCAAAGAAACACACCACTAAGATAAATAGAAGGAAGGAAATCTTGCATCCATGGTGCTTGACTGAGTTTAGCATTGTGAGACTCACAGGAGATTAGCAGCGATAATATCATCAGTCCACTGCCTCCTCTCCATGTTGCTTCCATGGTCCTGTGGCCACGTGGGCAGCGATTTCTGGTTGAGAAAGGGGGCTGCAGAAGCGCAGACAAAGGATGCAGAGACCGCATTGGCTACCGCCCCGAAACCGAGGCGGCCTCGGGGCGGTTTAGACTGCGAAGAATGTGATCCTCCGAAACCTCTCCGCAGGATGACTGCCCGAGGATGCCCCACGCCCTATATATGGAGTGTGTGTGTGTGTGGAATTCACATCCAGATTGATTAAACCAAGCGGACACAGCGACAAAACATGAAGAAGCTCGAAAGTTAAATGGCTAATTTACCAACATGTGACGTCCGTTGCAAAACCAGCAACAGAGTAAAGGAGGCAGGGATAGATAAAAGGAAGAAACAGTACCGGTGACGGCGATGGCGAGCGGTGGAGGAGACCACTGCCTCTGGCTTGGTGGGCGGCCGGAGAGGAGGAGCCTGGAGGAGGACGCCTAAGGGAGCGGAGCAGCAGCCGCGCCGCCATGGGAGGATCAGGTGCAGGTGCAGGAGGCCTTTCGTTTCGAGATATTGTGGGTACTGCCTCCGACGGGACCTGGTCTTAGGACTATAATGGGTTTGATAGGAGCATGGCGGCCGGAGAAGGAGGAGGTCGGAGGGAGGCGAACTTGGGGGTGACGTCGAGGCGGGCCGGACGGAGCGGAGTAGGGCCGTTGGAGCGCAACGGATTTGGGAGTAGGAGAGAAGGGGATCAACTTGAGGAAGAAGAAAAGAAGGAAAAAGTGGACCGGAGGAACACACACAGCCAGTGGCGGAGACAGGGGGGACCAGCAGGGGCCCTGGCCCCCCCTAACATCTCATATTTGCTGCTAACCATCTAATGAACAGTGCACAATTAGTGTGTATTTTGCTGCTAAAAAGCTACTTTCTAGTGATTTGGCCCTCCCCAACCAGCTCTAACAGCCCTCGGCCCCCCTATACTATTTTTCTGCTCCGCCACTGCACACAGCATGGCCCAACGGTCCTGCTACATGTCTCCAACCGCTTATTGCGAGACGGTATTTCCTACGACTAAGTTTTTTTACCCGAGCCGGGATGTACCGGTGCTTGATCCACCCTCCGTCGTTTTCATCAAGATCAGTGCAGGTTTTACACTCTATTTTCAGATATCAGAATACACATAGCAATACATGTACTAGTGTCACATATTGTCAGCTTTTACAGAAGAGAGAGAGTTAGAGTAGAGACAATGATGCATGCATGCATGCATTCACTCACGGAATACATATGACATGCATTTTATTTTCATCCTCATATTTTTAATGACTTATATCTTTCGAACCAAATGTCCATTATTGAAACTTATTATATATTTAAATTTGTGGTGACAAGATCTACAGAACAAGATCAATTTTGGATATTTTTAAAATATATTTTATTTTATATGTTTCAATTATCTCTGAAATCACTTTCATAAAACACTAAATTGTTTCACTATTTCATAAAAGTTTTTTCTAGTGTTTCGCTCATTTGCACAAACTGGAATATGAAACTCACAAAGACATAGATATATTTGATATAGTAGTAAAATAGAAGTTTAATATATTCAATTTAGACGTGTTTGACTGCAACTTAGACGTGTTTGAAATACTCAATTTCACATATTTTAAATAGACCTATTTCACTAATTTCTAATTTTTATATGTTAATTATCTTTTAATATCGCTTTCATAAAACATAAGATTGTTCCTCTATTTCATAAAAGTGTTTTTGACTGTTTCGCTAATAGAAGTTAAAAAATCATTTCACTTGTTTCAAAATAGTTTTCACACATTTCAGAAAACACATTACTCTCATTTGCAATACTAATTTCACTGCAAATTTAAGAAATATATTGAAATATATTCCACTCATAAAAAATATCAGTTTCAAACACTGAAAAATTAGTTTCACAACAAAAATTGGTTTTATTTCACTTTTATTCAAATAACTTATTTCACTCATTTCAGAAAGCACACTGCACTCATTTACAAAATATAGATTTCGCCCATTTCACTAGTTTCAGAAAACTGATTTCACTCATTACAAAAAATATACGAGAAAATAATTTCACTTCGTATTTATGAAAAAATATTGAAACATATTTCACTCAGCAGAGATATCAGTATCACACAATGAAAAAGTCGTTTCACACCAAAAAGATATATTTCACTTTTTTCAAATAACTCATTTCACTCATTCAGAAAACGCACTATAGTCGCTCAATTGAAATAATATATTTCACTTGTTTCAAAAAACTGATTACACTTATTACAAAAGATAAATTTCACTAGTTTCAATAAAACACATAACAGTTACTCCATTGAAGAAACAATTTCACAAGCTAGAATATGAAACTCACAAAGAAAACTATATTCGGAAAAGTGTTTCAATCATTTCAATAACTGATTTCAATCATTTCGATAATTGTAATTTGAAATGAGTGAAATTAATATTTTGATATGATTGAAATAGTAAAAATTAAACTAGTTTATATATATTCAAGATTGGTATCATTATAAAGAACTTATGTTCAAGAATTTGAATATATGGAAATTTTAAATAATAGTACAAAGCTGTAAAAAATATTGGTCATCTAAAAATATAACCAAAAATAAAATGCATGGATTTGTTTGAGAGAGAGGAGAGATGCTGCATGCATGCGTACAATCCACTGCAAAAAGTAATGTCTCTCCCTGACATGGTCCCTACTAGTCTGTGGAGTATGTGGGTTAGCCCACGGAAACCACGTCCTACCCGCATATCGTTCTCCATCAGAAAAACAATATTTGTTAGCGTCCCACGCACGCCGCCGCGCGATGCAGCGACCATGGATCAGGCAGGCGAGCTGACCAGCCGCCGAAGTGACGCTGCTTGCTCCGGCACATATGTACTCTGTTGCCGCTTCCACACTCCCTCCTTAGTTCCCTCTTGGTCATCACCATCTCCTCCTTGCTGCCTCTGCCGATGGAGAAGAGTTTCGCCGGCGCCGCCCTTAGATCCCTACCCGCTGCGCCGACTGAGGATGCCAGTGTCCGTGAACTTGTATTGCAGTTTTCGCTGTAACAGGCAGGGCAGTCCGTGTACCCGCAGTAGTGCCAAATGATCGGCGGATGGCATGATCATGGCGACACGCGCATGCAGGGGAACTGTATGTGCACCGGCGAGCGGACGTCCGCGAACACAATGGCTTTGTCCTGTTATTGGCTGCGTGATTAAGTGCTGATGGTGGTGCATGAATGGAGGCGTTGGCACCACGGCTGGTTTGGGATGGCACGCTGGGTCCGTTGGATTCTAGCTACTTGGCTCCACATGGACATGCTCATCGACGCTGTCAGCAAGGAGCAGCGCGTCATCGACAGACGGAGGCAACACTCCGGCAGCTCCTCGCCGGAGTTCGATGGTTCCGGGGTCATCGCTGTAGACGCGCAGGAAGCGTTACCGGAGCTGCTTTCTATGCTCAACAATGCACCTGTCCAGCCAGGGATAGGCATGCAGTAATATTATTAGCGATGTACTACTGCAACCTGAATTATATGCGCAAGCGGCAACCGCGGACTAAGAGCAACTCTAGCAGATCCCGCATCCCGCCGACCCGGATAACTTATTTGCAGTTCGCGCAAAACAACTTTTGGGGGTCGGTGCGGGTTGGTACTGTAAAACATAGGGTTTGGGAAACTGGCTCGACACCCTAAAACGGGGTGTGGCTATCTCACTATATAGACGTACCAAGAGGTACAATACAAGGCCTATACAAGACTATGTATATATAGTCTAACACCCTCCCTCAATCTTAACTGTAGCCTGAAGTACAAAGTAAGTTAAGATTGCGCCTACAGCCTACAAACTGTGGTTGTGGAAGAGGCTTCGTGAAGATGTCAGCAAGTTGATCTTTGGAGGAGATGAACTTGATACAAAGTAGTCTCTGTGCAACACGTTCCCGAACAAAGTGATAGTCAACCTCGATGTGTTTCGTCCTAGCATGAAACACCGGATTAGATGAAAGGTATGTAGCGCCGATGTTATCACACCATAGAACTGGAGGATGACCTGGAGAGACTCTCAGCTCCTGCAACAAAGACTGTACCCATATGATCTCAGCGATAGCATCAGCAACTGCTTTATACTCAGCTTCAGTACTGCTATGAGATACGGTGGCTTGCTTGCGTGCATTCCAGGCGATCAAGTTAGGACCAAAGAACACTGCATATCACCCCGTGGATCGCCGATCATCAGGACTTCCAGCCCAATCCGCATCAGAAAAAGCCGAAAGTTCACAAGACGATGCAGACTGAAGGAGCAAACCATACGAAGCAGTAGAAGAAACATATCGCAGAATGCACTTAACTGCCGAGAGATGAGTGGTACGAGGTGCATGAAGGTACTGGCACACACGGTTGACTGCATAAGAGACATCAGGTCTGGCGATAGTGAGATATTGCAGACCACCAACAAGACTGCGATACTCAGTGGCGTCATCAGTGGAAAGAAGGTCTCCATCAAGGGCAGACAACCGATCAGTCGCAGACATCGGAGTGATAGCATGTTTGCATTTGAGCATCCCAGCACGGCGCAACAGATCCATGGAGTACTTTTTCTGACTCAACGTCAACCCAGTAGAGGACCGTGACGCCTCCAATCCAAGAAAATAATGCAGAGCACCCAAATCCTTGACAACAAATTCCTCACTTAAGGCAGACACAAGGCGATCGGCAGCAGCATTGGAGGAACTGACAAGGATGATATCATCAACATACACCAAGAGATACATCGTCACCTCAGGGCGCTGAAGGAGAAACAGTGACGTGTCAGCAGTTGAGGGAATAAACCCAAGAGCCCGGAGAGCAGAACCAAGGCGGGCATGCCATGCACGAGGCGCCTATTTAAGTCCATACAACGCCTTGACCAGACGACAGAGATGATGCGGACGTGTAGGATCAACAAAACCGGGTGGTTGACGCATATAAACCTCTTCCTCAAGAACTCCATGGAGGAAAGCATTCTGCACATCAAGCTGACGAAGAGACCAACCACGAGTAACGGCAAGAGACAGCAGTATAAGAATAGTAGTAGGCTTGATAACTGGACTGAACGTGTCTTCATAATCAAGACCGTACCTCTGCTTGAAACCCTTAGCAACCAGCCATGCCTTGTAGCGCTCAATAGAACCATCTGCATGTCGTTTGACCTTAAACACCCACTTGGAGTCAATGATGTTGACGCCAGAGACCGGAGGAACAAGCTGCCAAGTACCATTTTTTAGCAAGGCCATAAATTCCTGCTCCATCGCAGCACGCCAGTGAGGAATACCCAGTGCAGCCTGAAAATGACGCGGCTCTGCCGTTGGATCCGCACCAGCATGAGCCACACATGCAGCAAGCCACGCCACCGTCCCGTCTTTGCGTTCCTTGGGGCAAAAAACACCAGACCGGTTGCGCGTGTGTGGTCGATGATGGACCACAGCGGGCGGCGCTGGCACCCCGGGGCTTGCCACAGGCGACGAAGGCGTCGTGGCCGAGACGGGGCTGGAGGAGCCAGAGTCAGCAGACTCAGCACCGGGTGATGTTGCCGAGACGGGGTTGCCAAGCCCGGCTGATGATGGAGCCGACCCACGAGTAGCCGAGGCGGGGCTGGCCGATGTAGCTGCTGTGGCTGCTGGGCCACCTGCTGCTGGGCCAGCAGCAGCTGGGCCGCCTACCACTGGGCCAGGCAAGGGCAACGCCTGTGGCCTGGCGGGCAAGCCAGGCGAGCCGGGTGATGGGGCGGGTGACCCGGTCGACGTGGCGGGCGACCCGGGCATCGGGGCGGGCGAGCCAGGCGACCGGGCGGCCGAGGCGGGTGCAGCTGCGGGCACTGCCGACGCCCGCGGGGCGGCTGTGGACGCATCGGGCTGGGGGTCATGACCCGCTATGCATGGGCCATGCATCGGATCAACGTGGCCATCATGAGTGTTGTCCATAACCTCATCATCCAGGAGTTCAAGGCGGGCACCGCGTCCAATACCTGCAGCATGGTTAGGAAGCAACACAGGAGCATTTGCAACATCCACAAATTGATCAGGCGAAGGTGTAGCGGAGTGCACAGGTGGTAAACTAATGGTAGAGTGGTTCGGAAGAGCATGAAACGGGAACACATTCTCATCAAACACGAGTCACGAGAAATGTAGACATGATTGGTGGGAACATGAAGACACTTGTACCCTTTGTGAAGAGAACTGTACCCAAGGAAAACACACTTCTTAGACCGAAACTCTAATTTACGCTTGTTGTACGGCCGCAAGTGTGGCCAACATGCGCACCCAAACACTTTGAGAAACGTGTAGTCTGGAATATCATCGAGCAAGAGTTCAAGAGGGGTTTTCATTTTCAGTAGTCGTGAGGGAAGCCTATTTATCAAGAAACAGGCGATGGAGAAGGCATCACTCCAGAACCGAAACGGAACGGAGGCATGAGCTAGTAGAGTGAGTCCAGTCTCTACAAGATGACGATGCTTACGTTCAGCAGTGCCGTTTTGCTGATGTGTATGAGGACAAGACACGTGATGCAAAATTCCAAGCTTATTAAAAAACGAGTTGAGGTTGTGATATTCACCCCCCCAATCGGATTGAACATGAATAATCTTGTGCTTAAGGAGACGCTCAACGTGTGCTTGGAACTGAATGAAAACATCAAACACATCAGATTTATGCTTGATAAGATATAGCCAAGTAAACCGACTGTAAGCATCAATGAAACTGACATAGTAGTTGTGACCACTAACGGATGTTTGGGCATGACCCCATACATCAGAAAACACAAGCTCAAGAGGATGTTACACAACACGACTAGACTGAAAAAGGTAGTTGGTGACTCTTGCCCTACTGACAGGCATCACAAATAGTTTCAGCACTCTTATTGGACACAACTGGTAGTTCATAGCGATGCAGCACATGACTAACTATAGGAGCAGCAGGGTGTCCAAGGCGCGCATGCCAGTGCGTAGGCGACACATGAACACAACTGAACACCTGAGGAGAAGACGGCGTAGGAGATGCAGGCGGTGCGTCAAGTGCATATAAGCCATGGCGAAGACGACCACTAAGCAGAACGGCCCTCGTGTCCCGATCCTTGATAAAGAAACGAAAAGGGTGAAACTCAGCAAGGACATTATTATCACGAGTAAGTTGAGGAATAGACAAGAAACTACGCGTAGCAGAGGGAACTCGAAGGACACTAGAAAGATGCAGTTTGCGAAAATTGTGTGCAAGAAGTGATGCCTGACCAACATAGGAGATGCGCATACCTGCTCCGTTGGCGGCGTGCACCTGATCATGTCCACGATACGGTTCCTGAGTGGAGAGCTTGCCCATCTCGCTGGTGAGGTGATTCGTCGCTCTTGTATCCATATACCACGCCGGATCAAGGGAGTATGACTGGGTGCGCCCGTGCTCGTGCCCTGTCACAACAGCTGCAGCCTGCTTATCATTCCCTTTGCCATTGTTGCCAAGGCCAAGGAAGTCTTGCTTGTAGCGTCTGTGGCAGCGAGAGGCGAGGTGACGATCTATGCCACAAAGCTGACAAGCCTGAGGAGCGCCGCAACTGGAACAGCAAGCAACTGGGCGACTCCCTCCCGTGATGGTCGGCGCGTTGCCCCGTGAGGCCTGCGCCGAGGAAGCCGGTGGTTTGCCACCTGATGGAGCCGGCTTCTGAGGTTTGCCGCGTGTGGCGGCATTGGCGGAGACGAAGCTGGGGGAAACACGGCGCGCCTTGATGCACTGCTCACGCCCAAGGAGGCGCGCATAGAGCTCACGACGCGGGAGTGTATCATCTCGACCATGGACGTTCTCAATGATATTATCATAATCATCATCGAGCTCGTTAAGCACAAAAGTGGTGAAGTTCGTGTCCAGAAGCGACTGACCAACAGAGGCCAGGGTGTCAGCGAGGCTCGTCATCTTGTTGAAGTACTCCGTGATGCTGAGATCGCCAAGTTTGGTCTCACCCAGATCGGTGCATATAGAGTGCGCACGCGCCTGAGACTGAGAGGCGAAACTGGTGTGGAGGGCCGCCCATGCCTCCCTGGACGTAGCGGCGAAGATGACCATCGACGAAACACTCGGCGTGAGCGAAGACTGGATGGCGGAGAGAATGGCCTGATCCTGTGCCACCCACATGTGATATGCCGGATGGTGAGGAGGTGGGCACGGGATTGTTGGGGAACGTAGTAATTTCAAAAAATTTCCTACGCACACGCAAGATCATGATGATGGCATAACAACGAGAGGGGAGAGTGATGTCCACGTACCCTCGTAGACCATAAGCCGAAGCGTTATAACAACGCGGTTGATGTAGTCGTACGTCTTCACGATCCGACTGATCCAAGCACCGAACGTACGGTACCTCCGAGTTCAGGACACGTTCAGCTCGATGACGATCCCAGGGCTCCGATCCAGCAAAGCTTTGGGGATGAGTTCCGTCAGCACGACGGCGTGGTGACGATGATGATGTTCTACCGGCGCAGGGCTTCGCCTAAGCTCCGCGACGATATGACCGAGGTGGAATATGGTGGAGGGGGGCACCGCACACGGCTAAGGAACAATCCGTAGATCAACTTGTGTGTCCTAGGGTGCCCCCTGCCCCCATATATAAAGGAGCAAGGGGGGAGGCCGGCCGGCCCTAGAGGGCGCGCCAGGAGGAGGAGTCCTCCTCCTAGTAGGAGTAGGACTCCCCCTTTCCTACTCCTACTAGGAGGGGGAAAGGAAGGGGGAGAGGGAGAAGGAAAGAGGGGGGGCGCCGCCCCCCTCCTAGTCCAATTCGGACAAGAGGGGGAGGGGGCGCGCGGCCCATGCTGGCCGCCCCTCTCTCTTCTCCACTAAGGCCCATAAGGCCCATTACTTCTCCCGGGGGGTTCCGGTAACCCTCCGGCACTCCGGTTTTCTCCGAAAACGCCCGGAACACTTCCGGTGTCCGAATATAGCCGTCTAATATATCAATCTTTATGTCTCGACCATTTCGAGACTCCTCGTCATGTCCGTGATCACATCCGGGACTCCGAACAAACTTCGGTACATCAAAACTTATAAACTCATAATAAAACTGTCATCGTAACGTTAAGCGTGCGGACCCTACGGGTCTGAGAACTATGTAGACATGACCTAGAACTATTCTCGGTCAATAACCAATAGCGGAACCTAGATGCCCATATTGGTTCCTACATATTCTACGAAGATCTTTATCGGTCAAACCGCATAACAACATACGTTGTTCCCTTTGTCATCGGTATGTTACTTGCCCGAGATTCGATCGTCGGTATCCAATACCTAGTTCAATCTCGTTACCGGCAAGTCTCTTTACTCGTTGTGTAATGCATCATTCCGTAACTAACTCATTAGCTACATTGCTTGCAAGGCTTATAGTGATGTGCATTACCGAGAGGGCCTAGAGATACCTCTCCGACAATCGGAGTGACAAAACCTAATCTCGAAATACGCCAACTCAACATGTACCTTTTGAGACACCTGTAGTACTCCTTTATAATCACCCAGTTACGTTGTGACGTTTGGTAGCACCGAAAGTGTTCCTCCGGTAAACGGGAGTGGCATAATCTCATAGTTATAGGAACATGTATAAGTCATGAAGAAAGTAATAGCAATATACTAAACGATCAAGTGCTAGGCTAACGGAATGGGTCATGTCAATCACATCATTCTCCTAATGATGTGATCCCATTAATCAAATGATAACACATGTCTATGGCTAGGAAACATAACCATCTTTGATTAATGAGCTATTTAAGTAGAGGCATACTAGTGACTATATGTTTGTCTATGTATTCACACATGTATCATGTTTCCGGTTAATACAATTCTAGCATGAATAATAAACCTTTACCATGATATGAGGAAATAAATAATAACTTTATTACTGCCTCTAGGGCATATTTCCTTCAGTCTCCCACTTGCACTAGAGTCAATAATCTAGATTACATAGTAATGATTCTAACACTCATGGAGTCTTGGTGCCGATCATGTTTTGCTCGTGAGAGAGGCTTAGTCAACGGGTCTGCAACATTCAGATCCGTATGTATCTTGCAAATCTCTATGTCTCCCACTTGGACTTGGTCCCAGATGGAATTGAAGTGTCTCTTGATGTGCTTGGTCCTCTTGTGAAATCTGGATTCCTTTGCCAAGGCAATTGCACCAGTATTGTCACAGAAGATCTTCATTGGTCCCGATGCACTAGGTATGACACCTAGATCGGAAATGAACTCCTTCATCCAGACTCCTTCATTTGCTGCTTCCGAAGCAGCTATGTACTCCGCTTCACATGTAGATCCCGCCACGACGCTTTGTTTAGAATTGCACCAACTTACAGCTCCACCGTTTAATAAAAATACGTATCCGATTTGCGATTTAGAATTGTCCGGATCAGTGTCAAAGCTTGCATCGACGTAACCATTTACGACTAGCTCTTTGTCACCTCCATATACGAGAAACATATCCTTAGTCCTTTTCAGGTATTTCAGGATGTTCTTGACCGCTGTCCAGTGATCCACTCCTGGATTACTTTGATACCTTCCTGCCAAGATTATTGCTAAGCATACGTCAGGTCTGGTACACATCATTGCATACATGATAGAGCCTATGGCTGAAGCATAGGGAACATCTTCCATTTTCTCTCTATCTTCTGCT